>NW_017296190.1:370458-371633 GCF_001594075.2 Trachymyrmex cornetzi | reverse complement strand
AATTAAAGAATATAGAAACTAATTTATCAAAAAAACTTTAATAATATAATTAATTATCCCGAAAATAGGGACGCTCACCACGATTACAAAGTACCGTATCGCAAACATTATCATGAATAATTCAAGAACCGGTTCCTAATATATTAGCCAGTCGGTATCAGACACAGTGAGTCACTTTTTTAGTTATTAACTAGTACTAATGAAAATTGTAAAGTGACAACAAATCTCGTCAGAAGGACTTATTACTATGTACGAACGACACCGACCGACAAGACGTGACAACAACTTTTATAGTTTATCCAAAGGAGAACCTAACCAGATGAAGGGAAAACACCCAGGAGCCGGTCTCCTGATTATACAGGATTCGATGAGTCTGCGTCCCTCCTATAAGGAAGGACAACGGACATTATCGCCTATCTGCTAAAAAACTCCCCCTATTCAGCACTTCCGTAAGACCACATTGAACATACCTAGGAAACGCCTATCCGGCATTTCATCAGGGTGCACCCAAGTCGTGGAGTATACGCTCCCACCTCCATGGTCCACTACACTACTTAAAGTTAGAATCGTACCCTATATTTTTTTAAATTAAACACGAGCCTAACCATGTACATAATATACACATTTTTACACATGGTTGTTGTGGTTGTTGTCAAACTCCAGAAAGACCCTTTGCCTCTCCAGGGCCAGACGCTCCCATTCGACCCGTTCCTTTTTGCGCACGACGGCCTAGCAGAAATCCGCGAGGACCGTCCACGCAACCGAGCACATAGCCATACTGACTGACAATAAAACAGCATGCCCTGCCGAGGAAATCGAGCCTCACCCGCTCAAAAAGTGACATTCTCTCCGCGGCCCAAGACGGGCAAACAACAACGTGTGCATCGCCGTATCCGCAGTCGCATGACAATGCGCACAAATCGGCGACGCGTTAGGCTATATCTCAAAAAGGTAGGTCCCAAAGCACCCATGACCCGTTAAAATCTGGGTCATGCGGATTGTCTGAATACACTAAAAATAAAGAATGGCCCCTCCATCGCCATTGTCTGAGAACGCAACCATATTATCTTCGTCCCTCCGATTTTAACACGATCATTGTCATAGAGATTTATTTCTTAAGGGTACATTCTCATTAGTAAGGCCGAAAAATAGGCTATTTTCATGATTTTTTTTTT
>NW_017296190.1:368958-369283 GCF_001594075.2 Trachymyrmex cornetzi | reverse complement strand
CATGATATTCTAGACAGTTATAGCTATCGAATTCCGCAAAAAAAAATTTTGACCAAAATTTGACCCAACTGACGAGAATGTACCCTTAATGATAATTTGAAATATCAGAAAGTTCTTCGATTACGATAAGAAATTTTTATTATTCATAGTAATATATCGATACCTAGAGTAAGCCCGAACTTTAATGCACTCGTTTTAATACAGCGTTTATACGGCGCCGGAGCAACCGGTGCTTTACTTCAACGCTTACGGCAGCCCTTATACAGCGCCAAAGCAGACGAGTAATTGTTTCAATATTCTAAAAAGAACATTTAATTATAAACTT
>NW_017296190.1:364795-368168 GCF_001594075.2 Trachymyrmex cornetzi | reverse complement strand
TGGCACAAGTGCATTGTATCAGAGGGGGATTATTTTGAAGGGGATAACATAATTTTGGATGAATAAATGAATATTTTTTTATAAAAATGAAAAGTCACCATTCTTTTTGATCACACCTCGTATGTAAAAGTTATTTCCAAACTTACTACTTAATGGTACTCGTCGGTACGGCGTTAATCCGATTGTTGATAATTTTTTTAGAAGCACCGTTTATAAAAGTGTATAAATTCAACTGTATTACTAAGACGGATAAAGTCGATTCGATTACGGTTTTCTTTATCAAAACGGTACGCTTACATTCGTTACAATTGTTATTTATCGTTTCCCAATTCGAAAATTCTGAATCAATCAAAGTTTGTAGAGTGACACCTTTTTTCCTTTTTAATGTCGACTTTATAGTTAATATTAGCAAACAACTCTTTTCCAGCGTAATTACGTTGTAATTACATTTGGCATTTGAACAAGATGTTACATGCTTCAATTTGAGTTCTAATACATACTTCATTTCGGAATACGTTGACATGAGAGGCGTGAAAAATTCCGAAATGTCTTGTTGTGTTCGTTCTTTGAAGCGGCGTTCTCCGATGGATCTTCTAACCGCTAGAATATTGCAACACTTACGCTCAGCATACGCGCAGATAGCATTAGTCATTGCGTCCGATACTTTATTTTTCAGTATTTGTTGCCTGATACGTACACAGTGAAATGCACATTGCAATGTTACATTAGCATAACATGAAATATGATCGTCGTTGCAGAGTCCGTATATTTTCCATGTAACTATATTTTCTGGTTCCTCGCAACCATAATTCTGTACATCATCAATAATATTAGGTATGGCCCATCGACAGTCGAGAATTTTCTCAGCCTTTTTCTCGGACGAATTGATTTGTGGTAGCTGAGCTTTGAACACAGATCTCAGTCGATTATATTCTACAATGGCTCCCGAGTTTGCTTTTACGGATGCCGGATTGAAATTGATCAAATGTAGGCCTTCCAGTGTACTCACTCGTGACAAGCCTACATAGGCTTACTGAACACTCTCGTTCCTAGATCCATCATTGCATTTTTACACGTAATTCCTTGACTTTTGTGTATAGTTATTCCATAATTGAGAGACAATGGAAATTGTTTCCGATGTACCGCCATTCTGTGGAATACTTCGAATTTAATATCTACTTTCGTTATAGTGATTTCTTTGTTATCCAAAATAACGATTTTAATGGAATCAATACGATTTCCGTCAACACAGCGATTAACTGCAACTACATTGACTATCGTTCCACTGACAAGTCCCAAAGTTACATCAATGTTTCGTCGAATCATCACTTTAGCGCCAATTTTAATCGCTATTACTCTTTCAATGCCAGCTGTTTCCAAAACTTTGTCGTCTTTATCTTCCAAAATTTTGTACACTTATTTTTCATTGCTGGAGCACAATCGACATCATTTTCTGCTATCAGTAGAATTTCAATTTCAATTTCACCGTCAATTTTATCGAGCATTGCCGTGCTCAAAACTTTGCACAAATAACACGTGGGTAATAAACATTGTATTAACCGGTAATTGATTCATATAAGTGCTAAGTTTATTCAATCTTTTGTCGCAACTACTTCCTTTGAACTAGATTTTTTTCGACTGAAGAATATTGATGTCAGGATCCGTTATCAAATCCATTTGTATGCTAGAAAGTATATCTAAAAAAAAGAATAAGATGAGATCACCTTTATATCAATTACATTGAGCGATGTTATAACAAATACAAGAACAAAATGTTACGTGCTTCAAGTCGAGTTCTAATACATCATGGATTTAGGAATACGTCGACATTAGAGCAGCGAAAAATTCCCAAACATCTTGTTGTATTCGTTCTTCGAAGCGTTCTCCGACAGATCTAACCGCTAAAATGTTGCAACGCTTACGCTAAACGTACACACAGATAGCATCAGTCAATGCGTTCGCTACTTTATTTGTTGCCTGATACGTTTCCTCGCAAACATAATTCTGTACACCTCAATGATATGAGGTAAGGCCCATCGAAATATCGAGTGGAACAATCCGATCGGGAAATATTGTTAGCGATACAGGTCGAGGTGCATAATCAGAATTTCTTTCGAGTAGCGCATAGAAACTATCTATCATCGTTTCCGTCAACCATTCTTCGGAAGGTAAAATGTTCTTCTCCATATTATCATAACAGAACTTGTGACACTAACGATCTATTTTCAGTTGGCATTTGATTCCTCTTTTCAATATGGAATTATTACTTAACGTAGACCTGCGGCAAATGTATTTGTTTTCCTACTACATTTCCTGCAACCTTCGGAAGGTTTAATAGTCATCCATCTCACGTTAAAAAGTTATTAAAGGTGAAATAGGGAATTGAACACTGATGACGCTGACCGTGACATATATTGTCAAGTTAATGGTCCTTAGTGACCATCGAAGGGTTTCGTTAATCGCACTTTGCTTATTAAGGGGGGATTCATCATTGCAGGCTTCAAAAAAATCAAAAATTTGTTTTTTTATTTATTTTGATTCCTACAAATGTGTAAAATATCTCTGTAAAAAGTTTTTTTTTAAATTCGCAATATTAACGGAGCTATGAGCTCAAATACGTAATGGTGCACGGGGCTTTAAGCGCTTACCAGCGCAAATCATCACGTCAGTATCATCAAGAAAAGCTAGAACAACTCGGCGATTGGAGAGATTGATGGAAAACCAGTTATATGAAGATGAGGAAGGATTATTATATGGCCCTGGTATTGCAGAATCGTAAGTGCACTAAAAAACTTGTTATATGTGGAAAAAGTCAAACCAAAACTTTAAACGCGTTTTTCTCAAAACCACATTTTTCGACCTGACGGAACTAATAAACCAATAATCAGGATTGGGTAGGTTAATGTTTTTTTTTAAACTAAATTAAATTAAAGTTAATGGCTTATCAAATTAATAAAATTAAGTTAAAAGTTGAAGAAATAAAGAATTAACTTAATAAAAGTCAAGTTAAGATCGAATTAACTTGGCCGAGGTGTTTGGCGGGCGGGACGACGTGAAGGTGTCCCACCCGTCGAAGACGGCCGAGGTCAGGGTGTCGGGCCTCGATGACTCGGCCACGCCCGAGGAGGTGGCGGAGGAACTGGCTGCGGCCTCCGGGCATCGCCCGCAGGAGTTCCGCGTTGGGGGGAGGGGGGCGAGGCTGGCCCCCAACGGTCTGGGCTCCTGCTGGATCAGGTGCCCGGTGGGGGCGGCCAACAACTTTTTGGCCGCCCCCCTTTTAAAGGTGGGATGGTCGAGGTACCGGGTGGCGCTGCTCCCCAGCAGGAGGCTGCAGTGTTTCCAGTGCCTCGAAATGGGGCACGTGCAGCAGCGG
>NW_017296190.1:363669-364243 GCF_001594075.2 Trachymyrmex cornetzi | reverse complement strand
GCGTCGGCGGGGTGAGGGTTCGTCATTGTAGAATGGGGGCCCATCGACATTGCGGGGTGCTACTTCCCCCCTCGCCTAAGCAGGGGGGAGTACGTGGAAGCGCTGGAGTCACTGGGGGAGCACATCGCGAAACGCTCCCCCAGGCCGGTCATAGTGGGAGGGGACTTCAACGCCCACTCGGTGGAGTGGGGGTCCCCAACCACTGACTCCAGGGGCGACTGCACCCTGCGATGGGCGGCGGGGCTCGGCCTCGTTCTCCTGAACAGAGGCCGGATCAGCACCTTCGTGGGGCCGCGGGGGGAGTCCATCATTGACCTGACATTGGCGATCCCCGCGGCGACCCGTCGAGTCCAGAGAGGAGAATGGACGTCGGCTTCCTCGGTGAGCTATCCGACCACCGCATGGTGAGGATGGAGCTGGTATCCACCCCCGCGGAGATGCAGAAGAGGCACCACCGTGAGCGCGACAAGCGCCGATGGGCCCTGAAAAGGCTGAACCCCCGGCGCCCTCGAGGCAAGCCTCCTTATCTCCACCTGGCCGGAGCGCAACCCGGCCCTCACCGTGGAGGGGAAGG
>NW_017296190.1:356038-363526 GCF_001594075.2 Trachymyrmex cornetzi | reverse complement strand
GGCGGTGGGGCGTCGACGCCGTGATGGAGATGGCCGCTGGGGCACTCCGAGTTGCGCGGGGCGCCCTCAGAGCAGCCATCAGGCGGGCGAAGGCAGATGCCTGGAGAGATATGATCTCCTCCCTGGATAGGGATCCGTGAGGGAGGCCCTACAGGATCATAACCAATCGGTTGCGACCCTGGGCCCCCCCTATCGCGGAAATCCTGGGCGTCCCGTTCCTCGGGGAGATGGTGGACGCCCTCTTCCCCTCCAGAGATAGGGAGATTCGGGAGAGGGCGGGTCCACCGGAGGGGTGGACCGAGGAGCTGGGCATCACCGGGGGGGAGATGGCGGTAGCCTCCGCCCGCCTAAAAGGTAGACCCCGAGTGCCGGGGCCAGACGGCATGCCTGGGAAGGTCTGGACAGCCGCGGCCCCGGTGATCGAGGAAAGATTGAGGCAGCTTTATACTAGCTGCTTCAGGGAGGGTATCTTCCCCAGGTCGTGGAAGAGGGGTGATCCCGATTGATCACGGCTCGATTGGACACCACCAATCACAGCGACCGGTGCTTAGGAGCTTTGTAGTCTCAAGTGCTGTGAGTGGCTCGTGTCCAATTGAGCCGTGTCCAACTGGGTGCCACCCGTGGAAGAGGGCCAAGCTTGTCCTCCTACGTAAGGAGGGCAAGCCAGCGGAGAGTCTCTCCGCATACAGCCGATATGCCTGCTGGACGATGTGGGCAAGTTGTTGGAGCGAGTTATCGCGGCCCGCATCGTCCGGCATCTGTCCCGGAATGGTCCCAATCTGTCCCGCGGTCAGGCATGGCTTCCAGGAGGGGCGGTCGACGGTGACCGCCATCGCGCAGGTTCGAGCCCTCTCGGAGCAGCTGACCGCGGATGGGGAGGTGGCGTTGGCGGTGTCTTTGGACATCGCCAACGCCTTTAATAGCCTGCCGTGGGGCCGGATGGTGGGAACGCTGATGGAGCACTTCCTCCCACCCCGCTACCTGGTCGCCACCTGGAGGACTATTTCCGGGATAGACAGCTGGAGTTCCACGACAAAGAGGGACTCCAGCAGCGGAGGGACGTGTCGTGCGGCGTTCCGCAGGTGTCCGTGCTGGACCCCCTGCTATGGAACGTAGCGTACGACGCTGTGCTCCGCGTGGCCCTGCCCCCCGGCTGCCACGTCGTCTGCTACGCGGACGACACGCTCGTGGTAGTCGGGGGTGCGACCTGGGGAGGAGCCGTAGCGTTGGCCAACGTCGCGATGGCCTGCGTCGTTGGCGCGATAAGATAAAAATAAAAAGAATTTTGATTTCAGATAATTTGCAGAATCATTATTACTTCCGTCATGGAGACGAGTTTTGCAGATGACCCATAATTTAATCGTCATTTGGAGACATTAAAATGCATATTCGTTTAATTAAAAAATATTTTTTTTACTGTTTAAACATTACATAATTTCATGCAAAACGCCATATTGTTCTGTATATAATATTGTATATAAATTTTTTGTAAAAGATCATGAAATTGAACTAATTTTACTCCCGGCAAAGGTAAAACTCCCCTTATAAGAAATTATTAAAATTAAAATTCACCTTCGATGATCTTGACCCTCACATACATTATGAAGGAAATCACACTGAATAACCTTCGGAAGGTTGCAGCAGTAGGGAATTCAACTCCGACAATGTTGATCTTGACATATATTGTCACATCCCTGAGGGACCATCAGACACTTTCAGTAGGCGAGGGTGAGAGATGACCAAAGGGGGTGAGAGAGGATGAAAGAAAGTGAAATAGGGCGAAAAATGGAGGGTGGTGGGGGTGGATGGTGGTGGTGGGTGGTGGGGGAGAGGGAGAGGGCGGAGTAGGTCACAGTTGGTGGAGGTGTGAGTGATAAGTGAGAGACAAGAAAGGTGCATGTGATTGCGGACAGAGAAGGAGAAGAAAAAGAAGAAGAAGAAGAAGAAGACGTTACTTCATTTTTCATGAAAATCATCACTTTTCGACCACTCGTATGTTCAGAACGGCTTGACCGATTTTAAATTTTTTAGCTCAAATTACTTGTGGCGATGCGGCCTTTCAGGATATATCACATGCTATTCAAAATTTTTTATATTTTAGTAGTTATGCACCCTCCAAAAATAGACTTTGGTGGCTCAGGATAAGAGACTCGTAGTGTCTTTTTTTTTTTAACATGGCCGGAGCCACTACCGCGTCTCCTGATATAAAATATATAAAATTTATCCTTTTTTAATGCAATCATGTTGAATATCATGAAATTCTGAACAATCGGTCGACAAATCGTTTGCAAGCAATTCATGGTCTCCGTGGGACATTCATCAATATCGATATACAATTTGGATAATTTTCATCGAATCACGATTTGTGTATGACGATAGAAATGAATTTTAAGGTTGTAATTTTGTTTTTTTTCCGAGGATGGCTCAATCCAAGAGCCGAAACATGTAACGTATTTCATAATGCGTTATTAATAGATTTTATATATTTTATATTTTATATATATTATAGTTCCTGCAATTTATATGTATTAATAATCACGTTAACTCTTATATGCCCTATATTTCTTTGTATTGTCGTTTGAATAAATCTGTTTATAAAAGGTGTCATTAAATTAAAAATATGTTGAATTTAATACTAGATGTATCGCCATGACAAATTCCTCATGTGGGATTGAACAATTATTCGAAATTATTTCCCATTTTTTTTATACGCAGTCAATAAACTAAATCAGTAGGCACGTTCGTGAAAAATAACACCACATTCAAAGAAACGAGTTTTAGGGATTTAAACATATCCCATTTAGTTGTCCTACTAAATGGAAACTGTTCGCGACATAGCTAGCTGCTTTAGGAATACTCTTTTTTTATAATGTTGTGTAGAAAAAACGCCAGATTATATAACGGACTATTAATGGATGAAACTATTATGCATAACGGATATCCAGATTTATGGATTTTTATCAGCCCATAAGCTTTCGGAATCGTGTCACTAGTAGACAATATAGTTTTTTATACTATATGTCATTAACATATTCATGGCCCTTCCATCTAGAAAGTAATTTCTTTAATTCTCTCTCGGTTTTTTTGTGGGATCTCTCTCTCTCTCTCTTTATTATTTCATAAGTGTCCTTGTCAGAAAGCATGGAATTCATTTTTGTGATGTATTCTTGTTTGTCCAAAGTAACAGTCATATTGTCTTTATCAGCTTTTGTGACTATCAGTTCGGGACGTTCTTTAACAAAATTAATACAATCAATAACGCGGCTCAATTAAATTCAATAATGAAACTACAAATATTAGTGGGCTATTGGAGCCTTACACAAGTTATTTTGTTGTGAATAATTAAATCAGTGTAAAGATATTATTTACATATTATATTGAACACATGAGAGATACTAAAAAAATTAATGGCTCTCCCTCTCATATCAGAGCATAGAATATCTACTGAACATGATTTTGATTGGCAAAATGTTAGGATTTTGGATAATGAATCTTCGTATTTGACTAGAACGGTGTCGGAAATGATATATATTAAAAAACAAAAGAGAAGGATTAATAAACAAAGTGACACTGTTGTCGGATATTTATCTCCCGATTCTTGATCACTTTTCTCCCACTTAGGGTTCTAACAGAGAATATGTCATATATGTAACATGATAACTATAACAGCGTTTATTATTGTATGAGATCTTGACAAGAAGATTATACTTATAATTGAAAATAATAGAGGGTTTTATAATACAATGTAAGAATATAGCAGATGGAAGGAATTAGGTAAGCAATAATAACAATTTTTTTTAATATAATAAAATAAGAAATAATTTAAAAAAAAGGTTTTAAATTAACCGTGGATTAAATATAAAAACACGATATTGTATGTATTACGGCTTCTTCCACGTGCGCAAGAATGAAATTGCGAGAGATTACTGTATCATAATCTGTATATTTCGAACTTAAATTAAACATATAACGTTTCGGTTTGTACATCAAACCTTTTTCAATATTACCATAAAAATTATTTTACAATTTAAAATACATAAAAGATATTAAAATTTGTGATTACAATTTGAATCGTTATCATTATACAAGTTTAAATTTATACAAGCCGTTGTTTTCTTGTTTTTCAAATGTTTCATCATGTATTTCGTGAGATTCGCATCTTGTCAATTTTCAAACTGAAGTCAAATGATATTGATCGTAACTTATTCCAAACGACGTGTAACATTAATTTAAGATTTTATTATCCATCGTTCATTGTGGAAAGAGGTGTTAAAGTTCTTCGATCTCACAAGACAGAACGCAATTTTTCCAGAAACTATCAATTAATTAGAAACAGTATTCTTTTATATATAATACGAATAAATATTTAATGGTAGTTACAGCTTTAATTACACAGGTCTACATGGGTTTTTTCTTTTTTATACGAGATTGGTTTCCGATGTATTTTTGTACGCTGAAAACGATTGTGGGGTCCAAAAGTGCCTTTATTTCCGAGGAATCAGACCTACAATGATACTACCCAAATTTCTTCAAGTGGCGATATTTCAAAAACTTTATTCTGTATATTATATTAATTTATGTTATCATTGAAAATGACCCGATCGGGTTCGAAACGTTTGTTAATTTTGTTGGCTAAATTTGTATGTATGTTCTATTATTTTAATATATATATTTGTTGTTAATTTTTTATACTTTGGCTCTTTGCCCGTTCTTTACTTGAATTTATATAAAATTAAAATTAAAATTAAATTAAAATTAAATTAAAAAAAAAATAAAAAAAAAGTAACAATATATGGGACATGTCACGCCAAATTTCCCAGGGCGGTACGCGAGCCATGCTAATCTTCTCTGTATCGTTCCAATTTTAGTATATGTACTGCCGAAGCAAGTACAGGGCGGTACGCGAGCCTCAAATCACGTTACTTCTAACTCGTGTCTGGGCCATTTATAAGAAAGAAACATTTGAATTTTACAAGACTGACATCGAATTTGTAATCAGCGATCCCGAAAACCTTCGAGTAGTCACTTTCATGAGCTTAGATAAATATAATTTATTAATTTGCAATTCGATCATAAAAACTGGGCCGTAAAGGTTTCGCTTAATTTAAAGTTTAACCCCATTTTATACAAAATATTTTTTTTTTATTGGCATATATGTTTCTTGTGGTATAAGATTCAAGCTTTAATTTGAGTAAAGGTTGAAGTCTCTAGCTCATCTGGTTTCTGAGAAAAATAGGGATCAAAACACCCAAAAACACGATTTTTGCGGTTTTGACCCCCACATTTCTCAAAATCGTGACGTGATGGGCACTTTTGGACCCCAGAATCATGTTCAGAGCACAAAAATACGTCAAAAACCAATCTCACATAAAAAAAAAAAAGTGAATTTTGTAGACCTGTGTTATTAGTCGATTAGTTGTGATTATAATTTATTTTTAGAATTTAGTTCGAAAAAATTGGATACACACGAAACGCAGGTACTCGAACTAAATTCTAAAAATAAATTATAATCACAACTAATCAACTAATAATTAAAGCTGTAACTACCATTAAATATTTATTCGTATTATATATAAAAGAATACTGTTTCTAATTAATTGATAGTTTCTGGAAAAATTGCGTTCTGTCTTTGTGAGATCGAAGAACTTTAACACCTCTTTCCACAATGAACGATGGATAATAAAATCTTAAATTAATGTTACACGTCGTTTGGAATAAGTTACGATCAATATCATTTGACTTCAGTTTGAAAATTGACAAGATGCGAATCTCACGAAATACATGATGAAACATTTGAAAAACAAGAAAACAACGGCTTGTATAAATTTAAACTTGTATAATGATAACGATTCAAATTGTAATCACAAATTTTAATATCTTTTATGTATTTTAAATTGTAAAATAATTTTTATGGTAATATTGAAAAAGGTTTGATGTACAAACCGAAACGTATATGTTTAATTTAAGTTCGAAATATACAGATTATGATACAGTAATCTCTCGCAATTTCATTCTTGCGCACGTGGAAGAAGCCGTAATACATACAATATCGTGTTAAAAAAAAGGTGTAGTAATTGGGCAGCTCGACAGGGTATTGTTTCTTTCTTATCCACAATTCCATGAAAAAAATATAACATACTTAATTAATACATTTTTGGAAAATGGATATCCATTGGAGTTTTTGTTTGCAACAATCAATAATAGAATTAAAACTTTAGCTCACAATAATAATTTCGATAATATTAACGAAAGAAAAATAAACCAAAATTTGGATTCAACTAACAGTAATATAAAATACTTTACTATTCCATATTTTAAGAAAACATTGGAAAAATTCATAACAGTTACTAAAAAATTTAATTTTAACATTGCTCATAAACCTTTAAACAATTTACGTTCGTTTGTAAAAACAGGTAAAGATACTATTAAAAAAGAAGACTGATCGAATGTAGTATATAAAATAAGTTGTGATTGCGATTGCACATATGTTGGACAAACCAAACGAAAACTCAAAACCAGACTAAAGGAACATAAAAATGACTATAAAAAACCAACAAATAATTTGTCTGTCATATCTCAGCATATGTTAGATTTCAATCACGAAATTGATTGGAATAATACGAACATAATCGATTCTGAACCATCATATTGCAAACGATTGGTCTCAGGAATGATCCACTAAAGAAACAGAAAAATAGTCTGAATAAACAAAATGACACGGAACGTATTCCAGAAGTATATTCTTCGATTATTGGTAATATCCCCTCTTCGCAGTAAATAGCTTTCATCCCTTCCTGTAATATTTCCCTTTCTCTTTCTGAAAATATAAAATATAAATATCACCTCTGTTTATGTAAGTGTTCATAACGATTTGGTCGACAGAATTTATTAAATAACATCAAATTTCCAATATTTAAAATTTTAAATCATTTTACTTAACGTTGTACCGAAAAAGAATTGTGGATTTCTTAGAGGAACATATATCAACGAATACGTGGTGAGCATATTAAAAATCACATTTGACGAAACGTGATTGCATTAAAAATTAATTGACATAATATTTGATTATTAATGGTTTTGGTTTTTTGTTTTTTCTATTTTGGTTCTTTCGATAATCTACATTAGCATCAGGCAATCACGTAGTCGATGGATACAAATTTTATATATAACTTCACGATAAAGATCATTCTACATGCAATATATCTCTCTCTGCGGCAATACATACTATTGCGAATTTATGGCGCTATATACTATAACTTTATGAATTCTTTAATGTGTATAGTTATTATGTTTTTATCTTGATCAACTGGATGTTTCAATTTTAATTATAATATGTAAATTCAATGTACTGAAGATGGTCACATGTTAGACCGAAACGTTTACTAATTTTATTTGAAATATACAGGGTGGACCATCTGAAGTGATCCAGTCAAATATCTCGAAAACTAGTAGGGATAGAGAAAAATGTTTCGTATGAAAAGTTTAGGG
>NW_017296190.1:352066-354511 GCF_001594075.2 Trachymyrmex cornetzi | reverse complement strand
AAACCATCGTGACCCCTGAATGACCTTCAAAATGACCTTCCAAGGATTTTTCAAGGTCAGTACCATACTTCCCCCGTGTAACCCTAAACTTTTCATACGAAACATTTTTCTCTATCCCTACTAGTTTTCGAGATATTTGACTGGATCACTTCAGATGGTCCACCCTGTATACTTTAAGCTAAACACATCAAGCGTTGTTGCTGGATGCTCCTTATTGTTTACAAATAATTTATAATTTTAATTTTTTTTATAGTACAATTGTCTCGCTCGCTCTCGCGCAGCGGCGAAGTGGTGGGGCGGTTTTCCGTGTTGCCGGGGAGCCAAATGTGCATCACTGCTGTAATGTTTAATTGTAAGATAGTATAATGAGGAGCAAAAATGAGCTTGTACTTCGGTGTAATACTTTATACTGCAGGCAGCGCGCTCATCTACACCAAAGTACAAGTTAATTTTTGCTCCTCATTGTACAGTGATATGGATCTATAAAATAATCCTCGGATCTGCTATGTTCCACATAATACTTTGTAATCTTGAATACTACATCATAATGCGACAAAATTAAGAATAATAGCTAAGAAATAATGAAGAACAAATAATATTATATAATTAACGAATGGAGAATTATAATGAAAAACTGATAATTTTATATAATTGACGAATGGAGAATTATAGAGGAGAATTATAGAGGTTTATGTATTAGTTAATTAAGACGGTATTGTGGCGACTCGCCACTAGAGGTCCACGGGACTCACTCGGTTCGCGTAAGCACCGCGCCGCGCGAATTCCCTTTAAATAGAATATCATTCTGGATTCATTCCAGGCTTCTAAGGCAAGTCCCACACTACATTGCCTTACTGATGAGTCTAGTAGTGTGGGACCAGGACGAAACACTGCGGCCGACCACGAAAACTTCGAGTTAGGCCTCCTTAGTGGACATTTCCACAGTATATATATTTGTGAAATCACTGAAGATGACCAGAGTAAAGGTTGAAACGTCGTTTGATGGAATGGATACGATTGATTGAATTTAAATATAATATGTAAATAATATCTTTACACTAATTTAATTATTCACAACAAAATAACTTGTATAAGGCTCCAATAGCCCACTCGTCTTTGTAGCTTCATTCTTTAACAAACTTTCTAGTTGTAATAAGCCATGAATTAATGAGCCTCTATCATCGCGATCATTTTTCGGTGTAAATTTTGTTAAGTTACTAACTAATGGAATAAACTGATTTCTGAACGATTGTCGCGATTTTTCAGGTAATTGTAAGATATGTTATCCAAATTTAACATCGAGTTGTAATAATAATTGTGTTTTA
Source organism: Trachymyrmex cornetzi (assembly GCF_001594075.2). NCBI lineage: Eukaryota > Metazoa > Arthropoda > Insecta > Hymenoptera > Formicidae > Trachymyrmex > Trachymyrmex cornetzi. Next base: position 353,186 of record NW_017296190.1, on the reverse strand, counting down.
TCTAAAAAGGTAACTCCACTAAGATTCACAAACCAATTGTTGTGTAATTTCTTAAGATTAGGTTCCTCTGAGAAAATCTCTGGTGAAATATGTATAGATCATTCTTGTTATACGATCTGAATAAAGGTTGTGAAGTACTTTCTGAATTACCAGCAGTGGAGAGAGATAAAACACAATCTTTCTCATTAGTTCATTTATATGAATAACTAATCGATTCTATCTTGGAAATTGTCGCTCTTTTCTGTTCAGAAATCAGTCTTTCCAATTTTTTATCTATTCGCGCATTATTCTTCATAAACATTACGTTCTTCTACTCTAATATTTCTTTACTGATATTTGAAGAACGTTCTTTCAATATATGCCGGTACAAGTATTGCGTATATTAAAGGTAATTCTAAAAATTTCTGTTCTTACAACATGTAACTGTCTATCATGTAAGCGTCCTTTAACTCTAATCGTAATAATCTATTTAGTCCAGTCAAAATAGACAAAAAAAAGTTATAACTTCGCCAAAATTCGCATAGAGCTGAAATTTGGTAAAGACGTTAAGTAAACCATTACAAATGAAATGTCAAAAATCCCCTTCGATCCTCCTTCTGGAAAAAAATTTATCCAAGGTCAAAGGTACAAAATTCAGGTTTTTTCTATTTTTCTCGGAAACGGTAAGTTTTATCGTAAAAATAGGTCAGACAAAAGTTGTAGATCATACAATTCTCTACAAAAAATGTTCAGATACTTTTTTTCGTACGAATCACCATTCGTGAGATATCGCGGTTTTAAAAGTTGAAAAATTCATATTCTACATAATATGCACCTATATACAGTCTGTATACGTCATCGGACGTTTAATATAAGTAAAAATAATAAACTATTGATTTGTGTTACTCACACACTGAAGCTTGTACAAATTGAATGAGTATTTTAATGTATAAGACTATACACGGAGAGAAAAACCTACCATGAAACGCCGTGAATCGGGCCCGAGAAAGAATATTCGGTACGCGTGCGCCGACGTTCGACTTGCAAACTTTCAATTCGGGCATGTTCGAAAAAACAACGAATCTATGTGTTCCTCACCGCCTGTATAGTCCGTGGCCACCATGACTTTTTATTTTGGCTA
>NW_017296190.1:346184-351994 GCF_001594075.2 Trachymyrmex cornetzi | reverse complement strand
TGGGTATGGAGGGTCGCATACCTGCCTATTTTTGAAGGACGTAAACGAAATAACTAAGTATATACTATTAGTTTTGAAAGTTTCTTTGCAGTGAGCAGACGTGCTTATTGGTAATATTTTCAATTTCAATTTGTGCTGTTAAATAATTTTAACAAAATGTCAGAAGTTTGTTTCATTTGTGATAAACCTTTGAACGAAAGTGAAGTTGTTGTTGTTGATCGTGGAATGAAGACTTTGATTGAGGCAAGTGTTGAAAGAAATGATAAGTTTTTTGAATTCTTGAAAGACAAGCCATCTGTGACAGTCCATGTGCAGTGTCGTAAAATGTACACTCGAAAGAGTAGTATTGCTGCAGCTAAAAGACCGCGCGAGACAGAAGAAGGTAGTACATCCACGATAAGTCCACCTCATACTAGAGCACGAGTAAGTGAGCCACATTTTTGTTTTAAAAGATATTGCTTATTTTGCGGCGATGAAGCAAATGAAGAAGCTGAAAAGAAAAAAGCGCAGAATGTTCGTCGTAAAATATATAGTATATCTAGACTTGAATTTAAAGATTCCATTCTAAAGGTAGCTCGAACTCGTTCTGATGACGTAACAAAAGCTGTTATTGCCCGCATTGAGTATGAGTTTGACTTAGTTGCTGCTGAGGCTAAGTACCACAATAATTGTTATAATATCTTTCTGAGGCCCACTACGGGGTATAAAGTCGGTCGTCCTGAAGATGATTCAGTGAACTTGACGATGGAGGAAATATTTGGATATATTGAAAATAATGATGATTGTCAATTTTCATTGCAAGAATTAAAAGACATTGGCAAAAATCCAACTATAGATAATAAAACAATTAAAAGAAGATTAAAGTTAAAGTATGGTAATAAAATTATTATAACTGAAAAACAAGGGAGTTTAACAATTATCTGTTTTATTGATAATCAACATCATATTCTCAATAAAGCTTGGTATGAAAATAAAAAACAAAATACAAACGAAGAACGATTCAGAATACTGCACGCTGCTGCAGCAATTATTCGAGAGGATATTCAATCTGTAGTGGTTGAAAATGATAATTATCCCTCGCCGAGTCAAATGTTTGAAAATATTAACAGCGATATTCCGGAGTCATTGACTTATTTTTTGGAGCGAGTAATTTTCAAGAATCGACGATTCAAATTAGACCATTTGAAATTAATATGTACAAGTATCAGCCACTGTATAATGGCTGCTGTTCGGCCTAAGTCTTTCAAATCAAGATTGCAATTGGGTTTATCAGTTTTTTTTCATCGACGATTTGGATCAAAACGTCTTATACAAATTTTTTCGTCTTTTGGATTATGTGCTTCATATAATGATACTATAATGTATAAGGCAGCAGTAGTTCTTCATCGTCCACCGCATATTCTGCCACCAGAAACTGGCACATTTATTCAATATGTTGCAGACAATGCTGATATAAATGTACATACTTTGGACGGTCATAATACGCTTCACATTATGGGTATAATTAAAATTATTACTCCAAAAAGTTCAGTTACAGCAGAAGAGCCTATATTACGAACAAATACACTTCCTTTAGCGAAAGATTTTGCAGAAAAAGCTCATGTGCCAATACAAGTCTATCAAACACATGGTGTAGCAGGATATAGCAAAATATCTGTGCAGGATTTTGATTATGAAAATGATAGAACAATATCTTTACTTAAAAAAGTAGATATGTTATGGTTATATGGGAAATGGAAAAATGTATTATTGCCTGGTTGGAATGGTTATATTGAACGTTTAACTAGTAATATTATGAATTTCTCGGAATCTCGAATTTTATTTTTACCATTTATTCATCAACCAGCGAGCAACTACAATACTATATACACAACGTTACTGTGTGCTTTAGAAGATGCAAAACGTTATGGCCACGATTATTGTATTATTACTTTTGATCAACCGTTGTATGCAAAAGCTCGAGAAATCGTATCTGCAGCACCTGAAGGATCTAAATTATCGAAGATCATAGTAAGACTTGGAGGTTTTCATTTACTAATGTCCTTTTTTGGAGCAATTGGTTATATTATGCAAGGAAGTGGTATAAAAGAAGTTCTTTCTTTAATTTATGCACCTAATTCATTAGAAAAAATGCTCAATGGTCATGCTTATGCGAGAGCTGTTCGAGCTCATACATTGCTTCATCTTACTTTAGCAACAATAATATCCAAAGAACTTGTTATCGATAGTGAGATGGATGAAAATCTTACAAATACAATTGAACTTATAACAAACAAAACTATTTCTTATAATGATATTGAACAAGGTGATGAAATAGCTGAAGCATTACTTTATCAGTTTAATGAAAAACTAAAGGAGCACGGAGAACGAGGTCCTACAGCAAAACTATGGATACAATATTTTCATATGGTGTCTATTGCAAAGGAATTTATAAGAGCCGAACGTATGAGAGATTGGCGGGCTCATTTGAATTGCGTTAAAGAAATGCTTCCTTATCTTCACGCATCAGGACATTTTAATTATGCCAAATCTGCGCATTTATATCTACAAGATATGATGCAATTAGAAAACTCGATAGATCCTAGTGTTTATCAAAGATTTATCGAAGGATTTTTCACTATTAGACGTTCTGATAAATTAAATTGTGGAACTTCGACGGATATGGTGATTGAACAATCAATGATGAAGTCTATGAAAACAGATGGAGGTGTTACTCGAGGGAGAAGTACGCAAGAAAGTGTCATAAGTAAATGGGTTTATGGCATGCATACGATGAATACTGTGTGTGAAGGATTGGAAGATCTCGCTAATGTTAGAATGGACACAACAGACTAGTGATGCACATTTGGCTCCCCGGCAACACGGAAAACCGCCCCACCACTTCGTCGCTGCGCGAGAGCGAGCGAGACAGCGAGTCTCACTGTCTCGCTCGCTCTCGCGCAGCGGCGAAATGGTGGGGCGGTTTTTCGTGTTGCCGAGGAGCCAAATGTGCATCACTGCAACAGACCAGCATGTGGATGCAAGCGATTTTCGTGTAAAGAGAGATATTGAAGATATTAATAAACTTGTGGAGTGGTTCTTATCACATGATCCTTTCCCTGTGGTTCAAAAAATTATGTCCATTGCCAGTGGAGTCGTTGGCGATAATAAAATTAATTGTCATAATGCTCGTGCAGTTGGACTTGCTTCTATAACCAAAATGACTGGCCAAACGTTTAATAATATTAAATTAAAACCCGCTAATAGAGTGCTCCCTCTTTTAAGTGCGAGTAGCGTCATAAAAGTACATGATGAAAAGGTGCCTATAGACCCTGTATTATTATTTCAACGCATGAGCATTACTAAGACATTTGAAGATGAACTTGAAAAATTCTTCGAATATAAATTAGCTCCTTACCCATTATCACTCTTCGATGCAATGGGAATGCGTAAAACTATGAAGTCAGCTTTTTATAATTGCTTTGAATATGTAAACATTGAAATTGATAACACAAATGCTATCTACATCATCGATGGAGGGTATCTATTACACCGTGTTGTATGGGATCGAGATGAAACATTTCATATTATTTTTGAAAAATATGTTCAGTATGTACAAAGACACATTTTGGTCATAACAGTACGATTATATTTGATGGTTATACTGATCATAAGAAAAATATTAAAGCTGCAGAACAACGTCGTCGGACTACAAAAACATCTTCATCTGTTGATATCGTTTTTGATCGATCTATGAAAGTTCCAACAAACCAACACCAATTTCTTGCAAATACTCACAATAAGTCTCGCTTCATTTCAATGCTATGTGAAGAATTTACAGCTGCTGGTATTCCAATAAAACAAGCTGATAATGATGCTGATGTCCTTATAATTGAAACAGCAATAGAACAATTCAAAAGACCAAATACAACTGTCGTTGTTGGTGAAGATGTAGATTTGTTGATACTACTGACTGCACGGACTCCAATTGATAAAATTATTTATTTTTTGAAACCTGGTAAAGCTCAAGTACAATCAACAATATATTCATCACAAAGTCTAACTGCATATCCAAAATGTCAAACTCATATTTTATTTTTACATGCAATAACTGGTTGCGATACTACATCAGCAATTTTTAAAAGAGGTAAAACAGCAGTATTTAAATTGTTCGAAAAACGTAATGATTTAATTGATTGCGCAGAAGTATTTACAAAGATTGACTCTTCTCCACACGACATCGTCACAAATGGAATTCGTTTTCTTCTTGCAATGTATGGTGCTCCAAAAAAAATTGATTCCATAGACAAGTACAGATATTTAAGATTTGTCAAATCTGCATGGAACAAGAAAACAGTACAGTTGTCTTCTCTGCCGCCAACATCTGCTTCTGCCTTTCAACACTTGTATCGTGTGTATTATCAAGTTCAAGTGTGGCTAGGCAATGAATTGGACCCAGAAGAATGGGGTTGGAAATTAATAGATAATTGTTTGGAGCCAATTCAAACCCTACTCCCGCCTGCTCCAGAAAAACTACTTAATACTATTTTTTGTAACTGCAAGACGGATTGTAGTAAGAATTGTGGCTGTCAAAAAGTGGGATTATTTTGTTCGCCAGTATGTATCAATTGTCAGGGTCAGACTTGCTCCAATATTGAATCAAATACAACAGATGACAATATTTATGATATTAATGAAGAAACAACTGATGCATCTCTTTTCTTAGAACAGCGTACAGAAATTCTGCAAGAAGAAGAAGAAAGTGAAGATGAAGAAATAATTGTTGAAGTAGAATTAGAAAATTTTCTACCATAATAATATTTAGAAGAAATCAACCCGTTCCACTTTTTCTTCACTCATTCTTTCAATCAATAGGATACGATCTGATCAAACTTTCTTTATCACAATAGATCGTGGAGTATGCCTACTGGGGAAACCACGTTAAAAAAAATGCGCCAAGTACATTACCTCATAGGTGGTGCGGAAATGTGTGCATATTAGTAGAATATGAATTTTTCAACTTTTAAAACCGCGATATCTCACGATGATTCGTACGAAAAAAAGTATCTGAACATTTTTTGTAGAGAATTGTATGATCTACAACATTTGTCTGACCTATTTTTACGATAAAACTTACCGTTTCCGAGAAAAATGGAAAAAACCTGAATTTTGTACCTTTGACCTTGGATAAATTTTTTTGCACAAGTAGGATCGAAGGGGATTTTTGACATTTCATTTTTAATGGTTTATTTAACGTCTATACCAATTTTCAGCTCTATGCGAATTTTGGCTAAGTTGAATGTTTATTTTGACTGGACTAATTTACATGTGCTGACATTATTATTTCCAACCTTCTAGTGAAGTTGTTTTGAAAGAGACCAATTTTATGATAGCCTGTAAATTTGAGAGGTGTTGGCACCAGAGCAAGGTTAACGCATGTCTTTAAAAATCGAATGCGAGTTTGAATTTTTACATTGTTCTCCATAAGCTTTATACATCTTTTTAGTATCAAACAAGTATTATTATCATACAACAGTCTGATATGACTAAAAAATGGAGTGCTACCAAAACGCATCTTTATGCCCGCGTAATTTAAAAGTAAAATTAAAAACTATAAAAGCTCAGCGAACTATTCAATTCAATACAGTTCTTATAAGAGCTAAATGGTTAATCTATTATTTAGACAATAGATAAAAGATAAAGGCTCTCTAGAAATAATCTGCATAAAAATCTTTCAATGCCTATTAGAGCCGACACTGGATATAATGTATAACAATCAATTTATTAATAATTAAAAATTTCATTAAAAATTTATTAATAAACACTAAAAT
>NW_017296190.1:345505-345732 GCF_001594075.2 Trachymyrmex cornetzi | reverse complement strand
TTAAACGGATACATACAAAAACTTAAAAAACATAACTGAGATTAATACATAATATGAGTCAACGCAAGTAAATGTATAGTCAAAAATTAAGTAAATTAAAAATAATTAAAAAATGTCAATAAGAATAAAATTAAGTGCAAAGGTCTGAAATTGAAAAACTCAAATAAATGTACTATTAGAGTTATAAATAAATTAAACTGGTACATAACAAAAACTTAAAAAATATA
>NW_017296190.1:344015-345355 GCF_001594075.2 Trachymyrmex cornetzi | reverse complement strand
ATCAAAATTAGACATGTAATCGATGACAAGAGAGTAAAATGAGGAAACGTCACGAAGTCGAAAAAAGGCTCTCATACAACGGGTCTAGTTTATACGTGTCATTCTGTAGATTTAATCCGTGTTTTTGTTTTTTAATGTGGATCATTTCTGATAAAATTCTTTTATTCCAAAACTTTTCTTTGTCTAAAATTTTTATGTTATCCCAGTTAAAGTCATAGGAAGTCTGTAATCTATGTTCGGTAATTACTGATGATTGAGTGGTGTTCCTGTTGATATGGTTTCTATGTTCTGACATTCTTACGCCAACACATTGTGCCAACAATTTATCATTAATTCGTTCTTAAATTTTTATATTTCATTATTTGTGTAGTGATTATTCAATTAATGACGGGATGCATCTCTGAAATGTACGTCAGCCCATTTCCTTATTCATGACATGTAAGTCTTGCAATTTTTTACTCATTCAATGACATGCTCTTTTTAAATTGTTTTTAATCTTTTTCTATTATTAACATTTTGCTCTCCGTTTCATAGCAATTCTGCCAAATTCTTGTCATGCATTTATAATGGACACAATCTTCGCAACTTTCAACTTTGCTGTTACATAATTACTCTACACATTTATTTATACAAAATTTTTTTTGTGGTTTTTTTTGGTACTGAAGAGGACCCAAATAATAGGGTCGAAACGTTTACCTATGTCACAATGATATAATTTTAGTGTTTATTAATAAGTTTTTAATGAAATTTTTAATTATTAATAAATTGATTGTTACACATTATATCCTGTGTCGGCTCTAATAGGCATTGAAAGATTTTTATGTAATCTATTATTGTTGGAAATGGGGGTTTAATAACATTCGTAGTTAGAAACTAACCAGTTATTTCATTTTTCAGAGGAATATAATTATGATTGGTTAGTTTCATAACTACATGTAGCGCCTACTTAAGGTGATGCTAAAGCCTCCTGTTTTACTCATATTTCCACTCAGTGAAAAATTTCCGAATTGGATTTACGGATTGCAAAAGTATTATTACATAAATTAAAGTACGCACAAACAGGATGTTTGTACTCAGTTGTACTGGATTTCATGAGAAAATAAAAAAAAAGTTAAAAAATTCACTTACTTTTGGCTCGTACTTAGCTGTCATTTCAGATATATATTTGTTTGATATTAGAGTTTAGAGTCTATATCTTAAGTATAAGCGAGCAGCTGAGGTCACATTGGCTGCGTTCAGCAGACTCAACAGTTTTGCAACCGTTTTGTGATTCTTCGCTGAGATAGGACTATTCCTTTAAATCTAAAAATATAATCCAATCAGCGCGACGAATCATAAAA
>NW_017296190.1:339770-340874 GCF_001594075.2 Trachymyrmex cornetzi | reverse complement strand
ATAATAATAATAATAATAATAATAATAATAATTGTTTCCAGATGCCTTCACTACTTTGACTCGAGTGCAAAAATAGAGATGCACAGCGAGGACTGTGAAAAAATTAACGATTGTGCGATAAGGCTGCCGAGCAAGGACGACAAGTGGCTGAGCTTCCGCAACCACTGCAGGAAAGAGCGCGTCCCGTTCGTAGTCTACGCCGATCTTGAGTGTGCATTGGAAAAAATAGATAGCGATTCACAATCCGCTACGCATACGTACCAATATCACAACGTCTTCAGTATCGGGTATTACGTGCAATGCTCCTACGACAGCTCACTGTCGGGCTATCGTTTCCACCGCGACAAAGACTGTATAGCGTGGTTCGCGGAAGAACTAGTTAGCGCATAGTGTACAGTCTGTAATTTCAACCAATGTTCCCATGGCAGATTTCACGCGCGACGACTGGGAAAAATTTAACAGCGTCTCGCACTGTCACGTGTGCGAGAAACCGTTTACACCAGACGATACGCGGGTACGCGATCACTGCCATCTCACCGGGCGATACAGAGGCCCCGCGCACTCAAATTGCAATCTAAATTACAGAGATTCGCGTTGCATACCTGTAGTCTTCCATAACTTATCCGGTTACGACGCTCATTTTATTATCAAGGAAATTGCAACCGCGTATGAAGGACGCGTAGATCTGCTTCCAATAACTAAAGAAAAATATACAGGGTGTCCCATTTTAAATAACGGATAGGAATATCTCGGATGGTAAGCATTTTGGAGGAAATTTGTTTATACAAAAGTTGTAGGGTACAGACAAGGCTAACTTATGGTGACCTTGACCTTGACCTTGATGATGACCTTCAAGGTCATTTCAATATCAAGTCAATTTTTTCAAATGGAACCCTTATTTTTAATCCGGAAGTGGAAAGAGCGGAAGATTTTACGTTCGAATATGACCTTGACCTTGACCTTCACCGCTACCTTCAAGTGCTCCTTCACCGCTCCATGGTGAGGTTCTATAGTTCTTTTCAGTTTGTGTCCGTTAGTTTGGACCTCCCTGTCGGCCAGCATTTAACATGGTTGAACCTGAGCTGATATAGCCCGAGCGGATCG
>NW_017296190.1:336627-339371 GCF_001594075.2 Trachymyrmex cornetzi | reverse complement strand
CTCCTTTTTACCTTCCAAAGGAGAAGGTTCGCTCGGCTGGCCTTGGAAGTACCCAGCCGCGTTCGTCCCTCGCACCGCTGAGTATACTCGTTCCGAGTTGTCTCGGTCGCATAGGGAGAGGTGTTTTTGTTGAATAACAACTCACTGTTTGCAGGCAACTAACACACTTTGGTTTTATTCATTAACTTTGGCAACTTATTTTATCACAATGTCTGCGCTTATTCGTCTAACGCCGGATTTGTTACGTGGGCCTGAGCCCCCGTTCGCTCTCGCGGTCTCTGCGGTTGGACCTTGCAACGGAACGGTCCCGCTCAACACTCTCGGAATGCCGCCGGTCGCCTCGGTTTTTTACATGGATTCTATCCCCGAATACGAACTCGACCAATGCGCCGATCCGTGTCCCACTCATCCGCACGCTAACTACTTCGCGCCTCTATTCACGCACTGTTCCCCATAGCGTGAACCTTTCACTTGGTATCCTGAGCGACTAGAACGCTCAGGATTCGCTAACGAATGTCTTCGAGATTTACTGACGAATGGCTCTGCGAATGCCGACGAATAGCCCCTTTCGCTTCTTCGCTCGCTCTCTTATACTATCGCTCGCCCCCACTCTCGCGCTTGCGCCTGCGCGTTATCGCCTGGCGCTGTACGCGCTCGCATCATCGCGTTCGCTTTGCGCGATGTGAGCACTCACGCTGCTCATTCATATTATACGCTTATGTTCCTGCATTTTACAATTTTATAATTTTCTATTCTAATTGTTTTCCTTTCTTTTCAGGTACTCATCGACTCTGACGGATGCTGCTTCTGGAGGTCTTCCGCTACAGTCATCGGTAAGTATATAATTTAAGATTTATTTACAGGTTCGCGGAATTCCCCAGCTGCACCCCCCTTTCTATCTACATTATCTACATTAGCAATAATCAGTCTTTTCGATGTCACGGCGAAACTTAATGTACACCCGGTACAATTCTCAGGTTCGTATTTCGCGGACAAGTTGTTTCTTTGACCCGATTGGTCGTAACGGACGCGTTCTCCGATATCTTCAACTTTACTATGCCATAACAGGATTTAGGGTACACCCGGTATGTTGCGCATGCTGATGTTCGGTAGTTCCGCTCCTTTTATGCACTACTCGTATATAACGGTTGCGATTTTTGATATCTCAAACTTCGATATACAAAAACGGGATTTCATGTACACCCGGTATATCTTTTACGCTCGCCTCCGAGTATTCCGCTCCTAATGCGTCCTCGTCGGTTATAACGGTGGCGTTTTTCGATATGTTAAAATTCACTATATAATAACAGTATTTCGTGTACACCCGGTATATCTTTTTACGCTCGCCTCCGAGTATTCCGTTCCTAATGCGTCCTAGTCGGTTATAACGGTGGCGTTTTTCGATACGTGTAAAACTGAGATTTTGTGTACACCCGGTATATCTTTCTGGTCCAGAATTTGCTCCCGGATTGGTTTCCTGTCATACTTGTACGTAACGGTCGCGTTTTTCGATCCCGCCGTTATTTTTCTATTAATCGTCAATTTCGCGGACCCCCTTTTTTACCCGGTTCTGGTCGCGTTTTGACTGGTCGCGTATTGTTCCCGCGTCTATTTTGCTATTTCGGATTTTCCGAAACTATTGAGGCTACGCGCCTCTAACTAAATAAACTTAATGATCTTTTTGGCTTTCTGGACTGAGCCTCTTAATAACGTAAAAGGAAAACTGATATTGCGTTTAAATTAATTCTATCTGCTATATATCTATGTCTTATCCCTAACTTATTTTTTTGTGTTTTTTATCTTTTCTTTTCAACTTAATTCTAGCTTATCTTATTTGCTATGTCTTTGTATATTTACATTTGCGCGGTTCGGTCCCCCGCTTGCTGGATTGGTGAGGCTGAGTCCGGAGTGGCAGGCGGAGGTTGCCTCCGGCTGCAAGGTCGAGTATCATCTAGTTATCAACCTCAAGATTTAATGTCTGACTTCATGTTAAAGTCCACTCCATAAGCAAATTTATCTAACTAAATGTTCAAATAATTGACCGTTATTATCAAGGCATAACTGAATGCGATTTCGAAAACTTCTAATGGTTGCAAAAAGAATATTTCTTGGAATGTTGCGACATGCGTTTGTTATGCGTTCCATCATATTTTGTCTTGTGATGAGTGCTTCAGCGTAGACAATATTTTTCAGATAGCCCCACAAAAAGAAGTCCAAATTAGACAAATCCGGAGACCTCGGACTTCACTCTACAAATCCACCACGTCCTATCCATTGATTCGTGAATCTGATATTTAAATAGTCACGAACTATCCTGGCATAATGAGGAGGTGCACCATCTTGCTGAAACCACATGCGGACTCTCGTGTGTAGATCAACATTTTCGAGCAATTTCGGTAAATCATTTATTAAAAATTGTAAATAGTTGTGACTATTTACATTTTCGTCGAAGAAATAAGGTCCAATCAAGTTTCCATTGACAATACCGCATCATACGATCAAACTCCAATGTTGCTGATGATTCACTTCACGATGCCAATGAGGATTTTCTACAGACCAATAATGGCAATTGTGCCTGTTACGTTGACCAGTATTATGAAAAGTGGCTTCATCACTAAATAAGACGTAATAAAAAAATTCCGGACCTTGTTGTATCATTGTTTGTGCCCATCTACAAAACAGACGCCTTCTTTCGAAGTCTCCGGCTTGCAATTGTTGTGTCAAAGTTATATGGTAAGGATGCA
>NW_017296190.1:335574-336396 GCF_001594075.2 Trachymyrmex cornetzi | reverse complement strand
TTGAACAATTAATGCAGAGGCAGGTTTAAAGATTATTTAACTAAATGAACTTTATCGTTTACTTTATTACAAAAAATTATTTTTCAAGCATATTATAAGCAACAATATCAACAGAAAGAAATAAATTAATGTAGCTACGGAATTTATTGTGTAATGGTTTAAAAATATTTGATAAAGAATTTTATGAAATTAATCAAGTATTATTTCTTAAAACATAGGACAGAGTGCCCCAAGATAGACATTGTTTTGATTTAATGCTCCAGAAGCCACATCGTATAAGATTAGTGATGCCGTTCGAGACAATTTCTCGTATCGTCCCACCGTGTCTCGTCTCGCACAACTCGAGACGAGAACCGCAATCTCGCCTCTCAAAGCACCGCGTACCGTCTCGTCTCATCTCGAAAGTCTCGACTACCACAGTGGTGTAAAAATTAGTTTTTACAGTCATAAATCCCTACAGCCCTCAATTCGGGAAACGAAGCGTCCGGACCCCCGGAGGTCAGGACTCCTAACATCTGAAGGCCGGGCGTCGGGACGCCGGACGTCGGAGCATCGCACAGTGGTTTAAAACTGGATTTTATCATTCAAAAATACTTAACTCCCATCTTTTTCGATCTTCTTCAGAGAATCTTACTCAGTTGATCATTAATAAGCATAATTTATATTAAATTACCGAAATCGTTTAAAATTTGTACGTAAAATCTTCCGCGCTTTCCACTTCCGGGGTAAAAAATAAGGGGTTCCATTCAAAAAAAATCGATTTGACCTTAAAATGATCTTGAAGGTCGAGGTCAAGGTCAATGTCAAGGTCACATGCGGACG
>NW_017296190.1:333539-335181 GCF_001594075.2 Trachymyrmex cornetzi | reverse complement strand
GATAGTACAAAAATTGATCAAAAAAATTGTGTGCAATTACGTTTCATAGATTCATATAGATTTCTCGCTTCAAGTTTGGACAAATTGTCATCTTTTCTCAACAATGATAAGCTGCGAGTACTGCGACGCAAATTTTCCCATTTATCCGAAGAAAATTTTAATCGTTTGACTCGAAAGGGCGTTTTTCCGTACGAGTACATTGACTGCAGCGAAAAATTGAACAAATTACGCTTGCCATCTCGCGAGTCATTTTACAGCTCATTGACTGACAGCACGGTATCTGAGAGTGATTACGCGCACGCCGTCAACGTGTGGTAGCGATTCTCTATCCAAACGCTCGGTGAATATAGCGACCTGTATCTAAAAACAGACGTATTGTTGTTGGCCGACGTCTTCGAAAATTTCCGCGACGGTTGCATAGTGAGTTACGGGCTAGACCCCGCGTATTATTACACCTTACCTGGCTTCACATGGGATGCCATGTTAAAACATACTGGTGTAAAATTTGAACTGTTGACAGACATCGACATGGTCATGTTTGTCGAGCGCGGTATACGCGGTGGTCTGAGCCAGTGTACAAACAGGTACGCGCGAGCCAACAACAAATACATGCCGTCGTATGATCCATCGAAACCGTCATCGTACTTGATGTACTATGATGTCAACAACCTGTATGGCTGGGCAATGTGTCAACCATTGCCCTACGCCGATTTTCGATGGGTCGACGACGTGCACAATTTTAATTTTAAGACCATCGCGTTAGATTCGCAGACAGGCTATATTCTCGAGGTGGATTTGGAGTACCCGCAACATCTTCATGACGCGCACACTGACCTACCGTTCTGTCCGACGCGAGAGAAACCACCCGGCAAGCGCGATGACAAGCTCCTCGCAACATTATGCGATAAACAGCGTTACGTCATACATTATCGCAACCTGCAGCAGTGTACTCGTCACGGCCTCCGTATCGCTAAGATTCACCGTATACTGCAATTCGCGCAATCTCCATGGCTACGCGATTACATACAATTAAACACAAAATTTAAATCAATGGTCAAAAATGATATTGAAAAAAATTTATACAAACTGATGAATAACGCGGTATTTGGTAAAACCATGGAGAATGTGCGCGATCGCGTCGACGTAAAATTACTGACAAAATGGGAAGGCAGATACGGTGCGGAGGCAATGATCGCCAAACCAAATTTTCACAATCGTAGCGTCTTCTCAGACAACCTGGTCACGATAGAACTGCGTAAGCTCGAGGTGAAGTACAAGCCGATATACGTGGATATGTGCATCCTCGATATATCGAAAACATGTTTGTACGAATTTCACCACGAGTACATGGCACCGGTGTTTCGTGAAAAATGTAAAATTATGTATACCGACACAGATAGCCTCATATATCACGTAGAATGTGACGATATCTACGATGTGATGAAACGCGATATAAATAGATTCGACACGAGTGATTACGCAGTTGACAGCGCGTACAGTATTCCGCTTGCGAATAAAAAAGTTTCAGGCCTTATGAAAGATGAGAACAACGGCGCCATTATAACCGAATTCGTAGGGCTTAGAGCGAAAATGTACGCTTTACGTGTACAAGGAAAGAAAGACGCGAAAAAGGCAAAGGGTG
>NW_017296190.1:332424-333298 GCF_001594075.2 Trachymyrmex cornetzi | reverse complement strand
AATATGTTTAATACTTATAAATGTATAATATAATATGTATAATATGTATATATATTATGTGTAATATGTATAATATGAACAAGACGTATACTATGTGTACTATGTATTATATAATATGTGTAATATGTACCATAGATATAATATGTATAATATGTATAATACATATTTATAATGAAGAGTATACAATATTTTTCAATATATTTTTATATATATTTTTATATATATATTTTTATATTGAAAAATTATATGTTTTATATTTTTATATATATCTATATTTTTTGAATAAATATATAATTTACAACACATTGTCTTTATGAATCCACGAATTGTGTGAATTGTCAAATCCCAACCATTTCACATAAACCTCGTTCCCCCTCTTGCGCAACACCTTTTCGACGAGATGCACGTCGAGATTAGCGAAGTGATACAATTCGTATTCGTAGAATCCTCCAACGATAGGCTCCTCGCGAGAATCTTCCAGTAGATACGTCACTGGATTAGTTTGCTGCATTTTGATGATTTTAAAGACTTCCGTAGTCCAATTCTGCATGTATCCTTTATCAAAGACTGTCTTGAATTTGCTCACGTGTACCGAATCACCCACTTTGTATCGCGCGGGTGCGGCAATCTTTACACGATTGTAAACCGCGGTTAAGAGTCTGTCGATCGCGGGGGTAACGTCGATGGGACGCATACCGATAGTTCGATGCTTGCACGCGTTGTAATTTGATACGAGACGCGGCAGGATAACAATCCATTTATAATTTCTGTTGTGCGTAAATTGTTTCCACATGTCATTCTTCAACGTACAGTTGAACCGTTCGACGACCGACGCTTTCATTACGGAATACGTAGAATAATGGTTGATGTTGTG
>NW_017296190.1:327248-330881 GCF_001594075.2 Trachymyrmex cornetzi | reverse complement strand
TGTTTCAGCGGGTCGACAATAGGTTTGAAGTGTCTCTCCAATGCGATGTCCTCATCCATTTTACCAGTCTTCGAAGCGCGGTATTTTTTGCGAATCGAATCACTCGTTTTCGCAATCTCCTTAGCTACTTTCTCACGATCTTTGCTGTTGTCCATGTCAACGTATCGATATCAACTGATCGCATCACGGTATCGCAAAGTTATTAAATTCTTTTCTGTATCGCCCATCGGTAAGCGCATTGTCCATGTCAATTACTAGAAAAACTTTTGCTGCCAACATTTACGACATAAATCACAGAAATTCTCGTACGGCATGTCGGTATTCACGTGATCGTTGTACACGCGTTTCAGATTGGTACCATCCTGTTTGAACAGGATCAATAGATTTGCATTGTCGCGGATAAGGTGCTTGGGTATCTTTGCATACGTCTGGCAGAGATAGAAGCAATTGACGTCCGCGTGCCGTCCCATTGCAAAGTACTCTCTTATCGCGTCCTGCTTGTCGCATACCACGTCATCAAAGATAAAGATGGAATTCGGAAGCGCCTCGCTCGGTGGAATGACGTCGCTGTTATTGGAGAACGTAAAATAGCCAATTTCTTCGATAGGAGCTAGCAGATTCGCCAGCAACCGAAATATATCGATATTTCGGTTGCTGCAACGATTTCGAGTACACATACACGTTCTCGAATCCTACGCCGTGCGGACTTTCCAATAGGCTTATCAACACGTTCGTCTTGCCACAATTTGACGGTCCGCAGACGATCGCGCGTATAGAGGCTAGTAGCATGTTGCCATGCTTGCACGTCTCTTTATCGGTTTGTACTTTGCCGTCGAGATTTGTCACTTTAATCATCCGCGATTGGCGCACGAACCGCATATTTCCTCCTTCCACAAAATACTGAAAACGATATCGCGAGCGGGTCTATTTATAGAGCTGCGTAGAGCGAAATCGCTCAGTAATCAAAATGTTTCTCGTCGTGTCAGACGATCTGCACAGTTTAACTTCAAAAGAGCTGGAATACATACCGAAAATTGTACTGCTGCGACAGTTTGAATATTGTATAGATTTGTTGTGGGATAGATTACCCGAGCATATACGAGCAGATTCGGAAGTACAGCGATACCGTCGATGCCTGAAGCATTACAATTTGCCGACTCATCAAACGCATATCGACGGTCCGGCGCCTTTGATAAAGAATTGTAGCGAATGCCGTCGAAAGGCTTACTAAATCGTGCGATAAACGCGCTTCCCTTCGAACTACATATTCCCGGATATCAGTTTTGCGGTCCGGGGACGCGATTGGAGAAGCGATTGGCCAGAGGCGATCGAGGTATTAATCCATTGGATGCTGCGTGTCGCGAGCACGATATAGCGTATTCGCACAGCAACGATCTCACCGAACGACACGCGGCTGATAATATACTCGCTGAGAAGGCGCGGAAACGCATTACCGCGAGTGATTCGACTCTCAGAGAGAGAGAGCCGCAGCCACAGCCGTTTGGGCAGCTATGAAGGCCAAAACGAAGATTAGTATGGGCTTGAAAACAAAGAAGAGGAGCAAGAGGATTCTTCCGACAGCGAAACGCGGCGGCGTCCTACCCGTTCAACCGCTGCTCGGCGTTCTCGGATCATTGGTCGGCGGGGCGGCCGGAGTCGCCAAGGCCGTAAACGATAGCAAAGCAGCGCAGCGTCAACTGGAAAGACCTACGCAGATCATTTACCTTCCGATCGTCGTACGGAGCATTACTGATCTGACGATTCGCGTGGTGGACCAAGACGGTCGATTGCTTGATTTTCGCGGAGAAGAGATCACCGTTAGATTGCACGTACGACGGCGCTAACGTGAGATGCTTGCGTTGAACGAACAACCGAAATAGACGAGAGATACATCTTTTACTGGAAAGATTACACCTGAAAAAAAACTCCCTGCGTCCAACGTCGCATTTTTAAAGTCGTTGGGTTTCATCGTACGAAATGGTTGATATCTTGAATATTACCGGTGAGCCGATCTTTGACGACCGCATCGTCAAGATTGAGACTCACACGTACAATCCGTACGCCAACACTACGTTTGGACATAGCGACGAGATACGAATATTCATACAGCAGCAGGATTTGTACACGTTGCCGTGCGATAGTTTTCTCTACGTCGAAGGAAGATTGACGGTGAAGAAAAAAAACGATCAGATGTCGTCGACGCTTGGAAATAATTGCGTGAGGTTCATGTTTGATGAAATTCGATATGAACTCAACGGTGTGGAGATTGACCGTAACAGAAACGTTGGAATTACCAGTACCATCAAGAACTATGTATCGATGACGTACGACAAAGCTTTGATTGCACTGAACGCTGGATGGAACTCTAGATCCAACATGGAGGAAGGATACTTTAATTTTTGCGTGCCGCTCAACATGCTGTTGGGCTTTTGCGAAGATTACAAACGCATAGTTGTCAACGCTCGCCACGAATTGATTTTGATACGAGCGCGCAACGATTACAATTGCTTGGTGGGAAATCCTGCGACGGAGCCTGAAGTTGAATTATTCAAAGTGCAGTGGCTGATGCCTCACGTAGCATTAAACGAGATCAATAAATTATCAATGCTGCGAGCGTTGGAAAGCGGTCGTTATCTGAGTATGAGTTTTTGCTCGTGGGATCTGTATAAGTATCCTTTGTTGCAGAATACGACCAAGCATTCATGGACCGTTAAAACGGCGACTCAGCTTGAGAAGCCGCGATACGTTATCTTTGCTCTGCAGACCGGCCGAAAGAATGTCATGTCACAAGATGTCAGTGTGTTCGACGATTGTAATTTGAGTAATGTGAAAGTATATCTAAATTCAGATTTTTATCCATATGGTGATTTAAATCTGGATTTTGGTAAAAAGAGGTACGCTGTCCTGTTTGACATGTATGCGCGTTTTCGTAAAGCATATTATGGAATCGATAGCTTCGAGACGCTGCTCAACGTACTATCGTTTATCGAGAAAGGACCTTTTGCAGTCATTGATTGCTCGCGACAAAACGAATCCGTCAAGAGCGCCACTGTGGACGTACGCATAGAATTGCATTTGATTGCAAGGAGAATGTGCCCGCCAATACTACCGCCTATTGTCTCATCATACACGATCGTGTAATCGAATACTGTCCGTTGTCTAATGTAGTGCGCAAAATCATGTAAATTGCAACGTCAGCAAGTGTCCTGAATATAAAAGAATGGAAAAACCTGGGTGTGGAGCAGTCTCGAAAAATTGTTCGTCATGGCCATACCAACGTTTGTGGATTTGCAAGGATTCATCGTTAACAAGAAATTTATCGTGAAGGAAGTAGCGGTACTGAGAGGGGGAACCATTCTCACACACTATATTTTTTCACATCCTATGCCATGGCATTTTCTGACGAGATTCGACAAATCTTGCGCTTCCTGGTTGAGTACTTATCACCATGGATTGCGGTGGGATGACGGAATGGTCCCTTACAGCATGGTGAGACGTTTAATTACGGAAGCAGTGTTAGAAGAGGATGAAGCTGTCATATATGTCAAGGGACACGAAAAACGAGGATGGCTAGCTGATATGCTCGACACTGATGATATCATCGTCGAAACTCTGGATGCGCATTACAAAGAT
>NW_017296190.1:325842-327137 GCF_001594075.2 Trachymyrmex cornetzi | reverse complement strand
GAAGAATTGTAAGATTTTTAAATAAAATCTATGTTATCTTACATTAATATGTTTTTATTTTCGCCACCCTAATCTGTAGATATTTAAAATAAATATAACAGATAGGTATTGAAATGGACCGATAGCGGTTCGATATCAGTCTGATAGCTGTTTATAGCTGTTAAATACCAGTCTGATAGCTGTTTATAGCTGTTTGACAGCGGTTCGATAGCGGTTCGATAGCGGTTCGATAGCCGTTTGATAGCGGTTTGATAAGTTTGACTGCGCTTCAATGTGAAGAGCTACAATGGATAACAGTGCTGAGGTGGTAGAATCTTTCAAGCGCGACTTCTTCTCATACAGTTTTGACTGAGACGCACACTTTTACATTTTTTTGGTACTTTGCCGCTGATATATTAATTCATGATAATGATGATGATCTAATTGTAACTAATAAAATGCTGAAGTTTCTCCATGAAATCTCGGATGTGAGATATACTTTTCAGCTGAGGTATAAACTTTTGCACGTGGTACTATACTTGGTCCGAGGATTCTTTTCAAAATGATATTACTATGTCACGTACATTTTTACTATAAATTTCCGCACAGCTTCCACGGTCGTCAGTTTGCTTATTGAGTTTGCTTGTTGCCAGTCAGTTGCCAGTCAGTTAGCGAAAAATGGCAAACATTGATATTCTTTTATATAATTTAAATAACATTAATATTTTGGCGCAATTGTTGGCGCAACAGAGTGACCAATTGATGGAGAGTGGGCGTGATCTGCAGACCGCTGCTGCAAACGCGGATCATCATGAGCCAGGGTTACTGACGGTCACTTACGATGTTTGCGCCAATAACGAGTTGCTAGAAAGATCGTAAGTATTAAATTATTAATTCAATACTTGATTGGCATTAAAGCTGTATGAGACTAGAAAACCATTGAGGTCGAAATTTAGTTAATAGAAATAATATTATAGATAAAATTTGTTTACTCAGATGGGTTAATATTATCAATTATATCATTTCATTTATAGATTCATCCAGTTGTTTATCTTTATATATTTTATTTATTTATTTGAAACGTGAAGAGAGAGAACGATGATATAATATTAATCTTTTAAAACATTATTTCAACAATATGAAAGTTTCCTAGACAATATTCCATCATTCTCATATTGAAATTTATCACTAAAATTAAAAAAAACGCCTACATATTTTATTTCTTTATTTTATTTACTTTTTCCCCAGACATGGTACAGCTGACGTTATCGCTCAACTAACTGGGGTACTGGACGTATTAATAGCATCGACGCAGG
>NW_017296190.1:325444-325743 GCF_001594075.2 Trachymyrmex cornetzi | reverse complement strand
GAGAGAGAGAGAGAGAGAGAGAGAGAGAGGGCAGCAGTGGGAGGAGTGATGAAAACAAAAAACAAAAAACACATGTAATAAATACATATAAATAAATATATACATATAAATATACGCATATACACATATATAAATATATACAGATTACTTCGTTGTTAGAATTATTTGTTTCCTTCCTTATTCGCGCTTTTCTTTTAGTTCTATTTAATAAAAATAACTGCATATTGTATATTGCTCAGTGTTCATGTCACGCCCGGGGCGCGCGAGTGCGGATGCCCCTCGGACGCGGCGTGGGCCCG
>NW_017296190.1:324538-325191 GCF_001594075.2 Trachymyrmex cornetzi | reverse complement strand
GGGTTAGGACGCTCTGGAGGCCCTGAGAGGGGCTTCCTAGAACGGAGTTAGGAGAGAGAGATTTTTAGGTGATGCCTCGGCGGCCCTGAGAGGGGCTTCTTAGGCCTGGTTATAGGTAACTGTCGCCCCGGAGGATAGGGAGCCTGGCGCGGTTCTCATGCGCCACGACGCGCGAGGCTTCCTACTCCAGATTCACTAAATTATGACAGTAATCAGACGGCACAGACGTTACAGGCGCTTTGAGCCGCTTCGGTTATTCGCGGGAGAAGGAATAATAACACAAAAAATACAAAGAAATAAAAGACTAAAAGTTTATTTGATTATTGTTTCAAAATTAAATCAAAGAACTGATAACAGGTGTGTGCAAATACAGAGATTAATTGCGCGCGATTACCTTCGCAGAAGGCGAAGCAGGTTCCGCAAAATTATTATTTATGACAAACTAAGCGTAGGAAAATGCGACTAAACGGAAGTGCCACATGCAACTCACTTTGTGTAGCGGTGATACTCGGGTATCCTGACGGTACAATGAATTCTGGTAAGCGAGGACCCTGCTTCTAAGAAGGACTCTCGTCTCGACGCTCGGATACCGAACTCTAACACGGCACTTGGTGTCTACAGCCGACTGAAGGCCCAACTCCACTGATCAAAAA
>NW_017296190.1:322559-322975 GCF_001594075.2 Trachymyrmex cornetzi | reverse complement strand
AAAGTATTTTCACCGAATGGAAAATACGTGTATACGGATGCTTTGCGAAAACTGGGAGCCGAAATTCCGTGTAGCAGTAGTTGCGCGACTTGCGATATATGGTGTTGGCATATGTTAGATAAAGATATATGTTTGTGTTTAAGTAAGACAGAATGATATATAATATAATGTAAGAAATGAATAAAAGATGTCACTATTGGGCGCTTTAGCATCGCCTTAAACAGCCTGTAATCTCTAGATTTGTTCGCGTCGCATACTCCACATGCTTCAACATGTTCCTATCATAGCTCCTACTCACTCTAACGAGCGCGTTTGAGTGAGTAGAAGCTACAGTTGGAGGAAATAGGAGTATGTTGGAGCATACGACGCGAACAAACATTCTATCGATTACACAGGCCTGCATGGTTTTGTTGATT
>NW_017296190.1:321777-322080 GCF_001594075.2 Trachymyrmex cornetzi | reverse complement strand
ATTTCGATAAATTGTATCTCGTAGACGCCTAATCTGTAAGGCAAAGTTGGTGACTCCCCGGCCAATGAAGGCAAGGTGGATAACTCCCCGGCCAATGAAGGCAAGGTGGACGACAAAAATTTTATCAATTTTTAATTAAATTTCAAATATAGCTGAAAATGGCTTATTTGGCTGTTTTGGGTTAAGATTTCTCGAAATCTCGACGTGATAGAGCAATTCTGCAGCAGGATTCGGATTCAGCGCGAAAAATTACGTAAGAAAACATAGTTAATCTCTGCGTAATCACACAAACATTTTGTGTCA
>NW_017296190.1:319264-321607 GCF_001594075.2 Trachymyrmex cornetzi | reverse complement strand
GCTAGCAAAAAAATCACAAATATGTCAAAAAACGTCAATTTTGACACCTTTAACCTCACTTTTCTCAAAAACCTGACGCGATAGAGCAATTCTGCCTCCGGATTCGGATTCAGCGCGAAAAATTACGTAAGAAAACATAGTTAAATCCCAATCAACTTTCAACACCTCCAATTTTGCAGGCCTGTGTTATCGATTAGCGCGATCCCGATGCCACCGCGGTGCGCTCTGAAAATAGGGAACTAGAGGCCTGTTCTTTTTGACTGAACTTTTGTACCTTTCTCTTCTTTGCTCCTGGAGAGAAAAAAAAGAAAGATGAACGGGTGTAAAAGTTCAACCAAAAAGAACAAGCCTTATGTATCGAACAACAAGATGGCGAAATAAAGAGAAATAAGGCCTGTTCTTTTTGGTTGAACTTTTGCACCAGTTCCTCTTTCTTCCTTGAAAGATAAACCGGTGCAAAAGTTCAGCCAAAAAAAAACAGTCCTATACAGATATTATTAAACCCGATTAAGTGTGCCGTGTAAACATGATCATTAATTCCTATTCTTGCATTATGTCCAGTTCCTTACTTTATTGCATTATACACAAATCAATATATGCATTAGTCTTAATACTCAAAGCGAGTTTTCTAGCAGAGGCACAAATCGACACAAGAGTTACCCCTGCACAGAAGGATTTCTGTAACATTGCACGAACATAACATTGAAATATTGAAACCATCGCAGTAACATTGCGTAATGTTTCTGAGAAGTCTCTGCAAAATTGCGGCAATGTCAAAATGTCCGCTTCGGTTCGCAAAAAACGTTTCTGAAATCTTACGGAAATGTTTATACAATCTTTCAGTGATATTGATGTAATGTGCTCTTTAGTTCCATCTGTAACCTTGCATAAATGTAAAAAAAATAGTATTTATATTTGTGAGCAGTTTATTCTTTTTCTCGATTGTACGGAATATTGGTATTCAACCAGATTCGATGTTCGTTCCATGTAGCAATTAAACTTGTGCGACTTTTATGTAACAAACAACAATACAAATTTTTACGTTTGCTGTTCGTTCGGTGTTCGTTCGCTAGGTGTATACACAGTTTAAAAAATTTACAATACGAATGCACAGCCACACACAAAGTCGGCCACACTTTTCAAAAATATAAATTTTTCGGCACTGATCGGCATACATGTGGTCTGTTTTCTGTTCCTGCACTAGACTGTACTAGAACTCTCTTGCTTTCGACAAATATCAAACATATACTTATTTCACTTTAAATTCCAAAAGTGTACACTGATTCAGCCACAGAAAACAGACCTATGGGCACACATGTACGACGACGAAGTTTCGTACGTTCATCGATCAAAGTACTTCAAAGATGGTCTACATCATGTACGTACATGTGATCACGAGATGGCGCGGCACATCATCCGGATAGCCATTTTCGCGCACAGCACGCAGAAATCTCTCAGAAACTTTGCACTTGCAACGTTAAAAGAACTATATATTACAGGAACATTTCACGTAAGGTTTCGATTAAAGTGATTGCAGAAACATTGCAATTGTAATATTTCAAAGAAGATGGTCTCAGAAATATAATATTATAAATGTGATGATACACAATTGAGACATTAAAAGGTCCCTGCAACACAACTGAAACTTTCTGTGCTATCAGAATACTCTGTCTTTGTTTTTTACTGATTATTGAAAAAGGACAGGATAACTCTTGTGTTAATTTGTGCCTCTTGCTGGAAATATTTTTAAAATATTACTGCAACATTACTGAAGTAATATTGCAAAAAAAAGTCTTCGCAATATCTCTGCAACATTGTATTGCAATATCCAACATTGAAATGTTGCTATAAGTTTTTGTGCTGTACGGGTCTATATCTAACTTATGGGTGCTTTCCATTTGATGACACAAGCGTCGTTCTATCCTTGTTGACATTCAGAGAGTGGCAAAGATAGAACGACACTTGTGTCGACTTGTGTCATCAAATGGAAAGCACCCTATGTCTATATCTAATTCATGTTACACATCGTCGTTGTTTTAGACATTGTTAACAGTAAGTCGTTGTTTTAGCCGTAGAAGGTGCTAAATCGAGAAAAACATGAAAAAAGGTCTATATCAAGAAATTAATAAAAGCGGTATATTTCGTGTAGAGTAAAAATCGGTTTATGTCGTAATGTATACAAAGTATGATTATATCGGGAAAGCGAGAAGGAGTCAAATCGCACGAAATTAAAGAAGGTAATATATTATTATTATTATTTATTATGTATATATATATATAGTATACACAAATAGTAAGGCACCAGCAATACTGCTGCTACTACGCCCACTAGTAAACTATTCG
>NW_017296190.1:318697-319187 GCF_001594075.2 Trachymyrmex cornetzi | reverse complement strand
AATGTGTAAATATGTGAATCATACATGGAGAAATACAGAGCGCAAAATACAGCGAAATTTACAAGAGAAATAATACGAGAGAAATAATAGTCTTACAAAGTCGATATGAATTTTGCAGCAGTTGAACAAAACGAATGAAGCGAGGGGGATGAACGGATAAAAGAGGGTAACACATTATAGAATTTAGTGGCAGTATAAGAAAAAGCAGCCTTAAATTTGGATGTACGATGCCTGGGAAAGGATAAGGAATCATGACAACGAGTGACAGGAGTATTTTCAGCATGGAGAGCAGAATTTAAATTCAAAAGACTGCGGAGGTATCGAGGAATGCCTGAGCGCAAAAGATGAAATACAAGACAGCACAAGTGGAGGACAAAACGCTGATGAACTTTTAGCCAGCCGGAACACAAAAAACTAGGGGATATATGATCGTATTTACGAACGTTGTACGAGAAACGAAGGCATGAATTCTGTATACGCTGAATCCGGG
>NW_017296190.1:315469-317563 GCF_001594075.2 Trachymyrmex cornetzi | reverse complement strand
GGATTAAGTGGTTCGGGATTGATGGGGAAGCCGAGGAGATTGCACCAAGAAGAGAGAGACTGCGCCAAAAATTCCGAGGGGAATTGAAGGAAAGGGGTAAGGAGATGAATGCCTTTTTTTCCCGACGAACAGCCGCAGCAGTATCGTTACGAGTATCCTTATATCGGGTCCAGTCGGCACTGGATCGAGTACTCCGAAATCTATTTAGCGCTCGAGATTTAAGAGCGATCAATTTTCTCACTGCAGCGGTATATATAGAGCAATATTTACTATTCTCATAAATTACACAAACTTTGTTATGGAAAATTAAATAATAGATGAATAAATGAGTGCGAGAAACAGGATTGAAAATCAAGACGATTCCCGTTCTCAGTCATACCACTATAAAATTTATGAAAAGAAATTATAGATTCTTCTTTAATTTTATTCAACTTAAACTGTTCTTGTGGCTTTCTCGATATAAACCGTATTTCGTATGAGTTCCGACATAGACAAGTTTTCACGCATCACGCGAAATAGATCGCTTTTCATTAATTTCTTGACATTTCTTTATATTTTTCTCGATATAGCACTTTCTCAGGCGTCGATATTCTTTTGTCGTTTTGCAAAAAGTGTTTAAGGTGTTTAATGAGTGAAATAGTTACGGTAACGGCGATCTTTCGTGATATAATTTCTTTGATAAAAAACTTATAAAGTCAAAAATTATATTTTTCTACGGCTTTAGGTGGATAAGCTTGAAAATAAATACATTCGAAAAAATTTAAACCGTGTGGACTACAAAAGGAATTCAAAGAATAAAATTAATTGAAGATATCTTTGAAAAGTTTGGGAATTGAATCTAAAAAAAAAAGTTTTAAATTTCAAAATTCGCAAAATTTGAATCGATATAAACGAGCGCACAATGACGCAAAAGAATATGTCTGCCAACATTGCGATAAGATTTATGTTTTTCGTGGTTTATATTTTTAGCGTTTTTGATAACTTTGTATTATTTCAACAGTTATCTGTTTTATGTTATCATTAACTTTTATGTTATCATTTTCATATTCTTTTTGTAACAACAATTTTCCTTAATATTAAAGATGAGCAATTTACCTCCTCGAGAGCTTTGAAACAACATAATAAAGAGGTACATAATGAAATTAAACCCTATAAATGCGGAACGTATGGTAAAACGTTTCAGAATAAATCGCGTTTGCGTCGTTATGAGATGTTTCATGCAGGGGAAAAAATCTTATCAATGCAAGTTTTGTGAACAAACATTTACGTAAGTATTTAAGTAAATAACAAAGATTAAATGAATTATTTGATAATTCGACTTCTATGCTTAAATTAATTGATAACAAATGATAAATGTTGCTACGGTCATTTTGTAATCGCCGATGGAATCTAAAATGCCACATAGAGGTGAAGCATTGCAATAATAAAAATTACAAATGTACCGTGCGCATGTGTAAGAAAATTTTCAAAACTCAGCAGGATTTGCATATAGACACGGATCATCCTGAAAGAAAGTATAAATATAACCAATGTTCATCTACATTTACCTATCATAAGTACTTTAAGGTTCACATAAATATACATAAAAGCGAGGATCCACATGTTTGTGAGGTTTGTGCTTTAAAATTACCGGTAGTATTTTTTCTAATTATTTCTTATATGATTGTTTTTTTTTTACATTTCTATAATCATAAATGTGCTGTATTTTAGATTTGCGGCAAACCCTGTCGTACCAAACAAAACTTAATCAGCCACAGTTCGGTACACAGCGATAAAAAGCTGTTTGAATGTTCGGTGTGTGGCAAAAGGTTCAAACATAGAGGGTCACTTCTTAGATATAAGCGACATTCACTAAAAAACATTTAATCGGTTTAAGCAAATTCTCATTTGTCTTCCTATTTCTGTTATATACTTCTGTTTTACACAGGGTGTCTCAGAAATAAGGAGTCGCATTGGGGGCGTAGAATGGATCAAGGGGAACAAAAAAGTCTGATACCATTTTGAGATATTCGCTGTAGTTTTTGAATTAAAAAAGGAAACGTATAAATCAATGTGCAGTGAAGCTGCGCCGCGCGAATTCATAGCACAGCCCAC
>NW_017296190.1:314236-315443 GCF_001594075.2 Trachymyrmex cornetzi | reverse complement strand
GGGCCGCCCCCCCCCCCCCGCCGCTATCGAGTGAGGCGCTGTCGAGTGAGTATATCACGAAGTAAAAATCTAATTATGTATCTATATAATATACGTATTTCTTTTAAATATGAAATAATACAGAAAATTAATTACAAAAACGTAAATGAAAAACTTTTACTTTAAAGAAAGAAAAATCCCTGGTTACAAGAATCGATTGAAACAGATACATCCTGCTTTACATGTTCCTTCTCGACTTTGTGTTAGCGAAGGATTGAATTATTTCGTCTATATTAACCCTTGAACGACACATGGGTCTTTCGTATCCATGCTATTTCTAATAGTTTTTATTTCTCATATACCTGTGAACATGGCCCTATGCCTCTTCCACGGGAAAAA
The DNA here is from genome assembly GCF_001594075.2 of Trachymyrmex cornetzi. Taxonomy (NCBI): domain Eukaryota; kingdom Metazoa; phylum Arthropoda; class Insecta; order Hymenoptera; family Formicidae; genus Trachymyrmex; species Trachymyrmex cornetzi. The sequence continues at coordinate 315,065 of NW_017296190.1, read as the reverse complement.
TCTTTGTGATGGAGGAATATAGGGAAACAACGGCAATAAGGAATCTCTATGTGTTGTCGAGCAGCACGGTCGCAAAGTTGCGTGAGGAACCGAAAGATCCATATTTATAGTCGGAAGGTGCCTTTTTCACAAGTAAGTGAATCAGTTATTTTGCTATTTTTGTATTGAGTAGGCTTATTTTACCGTGTCTATATTTTTTTGCTGTATTCACTGCTGGAAGCCTATATGCAAAGTCCATAGATCACCGATATGCAGCGAATGCATACAAAAATTTAATATTCTGTAATCACTTTTTAAATATTTCTGTTTTGCATTAAAAATAATCATTTTTGTACTTTAATAAAACCAAAAACTGTTTTTTCTTTAAAAATACTCTATTTGTCCACATTAAAAATATGACATATTCAGATGCTCAAATAATTGCACTTTTTTTATATCTGGCTCGTGTATTTATATAACTTTTTTTTTTTAAATTATGATATCTGTACAAAAACATTCTACGATGATTTTTTTGTACATATTGTATAGCAAAGTTACAATTTTTATATCAAAACCAGGGACCCGGACCGAAAGGTTTTTCGATTCGGTTCCGGTTCCGATTTAATAAAATATCAAATAAATGTTCCAGTTTCAGTTTCGGTTTTTTCTTACCAGTAAAGACGACCGAAACCGTAAAAATTACGGTTTTTTAACGGTTTTTTTCGGTTCTATTTACTTAATTTTATTTATTCCCTAAATTTGTTCTATTAAAAAGAAGGAGGGTAGGGAGGGATGGGGGAAGGGAGAGGAAGGAGGGAGGGGAGGGGAGAGGGGAGAGGAGGAGGGAGGG
>NW_017296190.1:307346-314137 GCF_001594075.2 Trachymyrmex cornetzi | reverse complement strand
AATAAAAATTACGTAAACATTATTTTAGGCATATTTCTCTCAGTTCTTTCTTACAACTTATTTCTTATGGATAGATCTTACTTATTACATAAAGTCTACATATATATTCTTGAATTTTTCATGACTTAGAATAAATTCTTGCAACATGTTGGTGAGGAAGATATAAATAAAAGATATGTTAGTATCTTAAAGAAAGTTTACATTAAATGTTTCGCAATTCCGCCAGATTTCTTATATCATATGAGGGGTTGGAGGTATTTACATTCTGGTTATTAAGAGACGTGGCAATGGTAATACTAGATTGAATATTAGTGATTTGAACGAAGGAACGGGTAAAACAAAGATTAAGAACAAGTATAAAGATTAAAAATTAAGAACTGAAAGAAGAACCGAAAAAAAACCATAAAATTTTAGCAGTTCGGTTACGGTTTCGGTATGATAAACTATACAAAATTTGGATACGGTTTCGGTTTTAGTTCACTAAAAAAAAGGGTTTCAAAACGGTTTTCGGTTCCGATTTCGGTTCGGTCCGGGTCCCTGATCAAAATTGAATTATTTTCTTTTTCTGGTGCAGAAAGTAATTTTCATAATTTAAATATTTTTTCCAACGTTTACATAGCAGAATAATTTAGTAGAGACCTTAAAGAATATGTGTGAATTTTTACAGAATTTTTCAAGCACTTTAAGAGCCTTAAAATCGAGTCGGACACAAATGATCCGTGTGTGTCGTCCAAAGGTACCGAAAATAAGTGTGTCGTTCGAGGCTTAAGATTTTTCACCCTGTGTTTTTTCGATGGATATAATACTTAGATTTGACAAGCGATGTTGAGACATGGTCCCAGAGAACACGAATGTCTAAAAGACTTCTAAATAACGTCTTAAGAGAGACAGCTTTAAGACTTGTCTAAAAGTTGTCTTTATAACGATTTTTAGTCAAATCCTAAAGACATCTATTTTTTTAGACGTCTTTTAGACGTCCATTTTAATTCGTCATTAAGACGACTTTTAGTCATGTCTTAAAGACATCTCTTTTTAGACGTTTTTTTCCAAAGATTTGATATTTTTAATGTCATTATAAAGACATATCATTAAAATGACACATGTCATTTTAATATGTGCACATATGTGACACGCGTCATACTACAAGATTTTATATTATATAAGTCATTAATATTTGGCTAAAAATTGAATATTAGCTTATTGCAATCGCAGTGTTTTTATTTTGGTGTAGCGTCGTTTCGGTCATCATCATACGTACGGATGAAGAATCGAGACGTACGAGCGTAGCATTGTTCTGCAGCGTGCAAATTCTGACGGTTAGCGATCCAAGCTTATAAAATTGTCCTTGTATTCGTTTCGCAGCATTTTTTAAATATTCCATCGCTGCTCGTAGAGACTCTTCACCGTTTCGAGAGACAGCGACAGTTCGTGTCCGCGATGATTTCCCACGTAACTCGGTGGACGAACGTTGATTCCAATTTCCAAATACTTGTAGCCTGTATTCGACAGGTCGTAACGTCTGCTCAGTAAGCGCACCGCGCAACGCTCCATACTGTGTATATACATAATGTTGAAAACGTTATTTATTGTATAAAACGTTGAAACTTACACGTTATATTCCTTCTTCACGTCGTTCGATGCGCTGCTCTCTTTGGCGAAAGACATTTTCAACCATTCGTACAAGCGGGTATCGCAAGATTGATCACGTATATTTTCCTCGTAAATTTTGACGTATATAGTAATACTTCCAAAATCGAAGAAGGGACTGTCCCCCTCTTTCCAAGAATTTCGAACGTGTCGCAACACGTTTTATCATGTCATTCTACGTATTTTCTTTGTCATAAGTTTATACATACGTTTATATGTACATACGTTTATACATACGTTTGTACATACGTTTGTACATACGTTTATACATACATTTGTACATACGTTTATACATACGTTTATACGTAAATATGTTTATACGTACATACGTTTATACATACGTTTATATGTACATACGTTTATACGTACATACGTTTACACATACATACGTTTATACATACGTTTATACATACGTTTATACATACGTTTATATGTACATACGTTTATACATACGTTTATACATACGTGTATACGTACATACGTTTATACATACGTTTACACGTACATACGTTTATACATACGTTTATACATACGTTTATACATACGTTCATACATACGTTTATACATACGTTCATACGTGTATTACAAAGAAAGGGAAAGGAAAAGAAATCTAAAACGTATTTAAAAAAAAAATCTCATTTTATTTTTTAAACTTGATACATTTTTTTTGGCGTTGTGACCACCAGTTATGTATTTTAAATACATTTTGTAACGCACAATTCTTAATATGTTTTCCACATCGCATTGGTAACATCTAGATTATGTAAAGAATCTATATCTTTGTAATCAGCATCCAAGGTCTCAATGGTCAAGTTGTCGCTATCGAGTATATCAGCCATTCGCGTTTTTCACGTCCTTTTACGAGAGCCTTATTGTCGTCACATTCTTCCGCACCAATTACAGCCATCGTAATTAGGCGTTTCACCATGCTGTACGGGATCATCCCGTCCTCCCATTGCAATCCGTGGTGATAAGTACTCAACCAGGAAGCGCAATACTTTTCTGATTTTGTTAAGAAACTCCACGGCATGGACATGTAAAAACGTAATGAAAGAGAATGGCTCCTTTTCTTAACACCGCCACTTCCTTCACGATAAATTTCTTTCCAACGATAAATACTTGTAGATCCACAAACGTTGGTACGATCATGGTGAACGATTTTTCGAGACTGCGATCGATTTCGATGAATCGTATATTTTATAGCGTGTTGGAAAATGCACTTAGATAATTTTGCGCACAACGTTGGATTGTACTGAACCACGCGATCGTGTATGATGAGACAATAGGCTGTAGTATTTGCGGGCACATTCTCCTTGCAGTCAAATTCTATGCGCACGTCCACAGTGGCACCCTTGACGGATTCGTTTTGTCGCGAGCAATCAATAACCACAAAAGGTCCTTCCTCGGTAAATGAGAGCACATTGAGTAGCGTTTCGAAGCAATCGTTTCCATAATATCCTCTACGAAAACGGGCGTACATATCAAACAGGACGGCGTATCTCTTTTTGCCAAAATCCAAATTTAAATCGTCATACGGATAAAACGTTAAATTTAAATAAAGTTTCACGTTACTCAAATTACAATCGTCGAACACGCTACCATTTTGTGACATGATATTCTTTCGACCGGTCTGCAGAGCAAAGATAACGGATCGCGGCTTCTCAAGCCGAGTCACCGTTTTGACGGCTCATGAATGTTTTGTCGTATTCTGTAACAGAGGATACTCGTACAGATCCCACGAGCGAAAACTCATGCTCAGATAAAGGACCGCTTTCCAATGTTCGCAGTATTGATAATTTATTGATCTCGTTTAACGCAACGTGAGGCATCCGCCACTGTACTTTAAATAATTCAATTTCAGACTCCGTCACAGGATTTCCCACCAAGCAATTGTTATCGTTGCGCGCTAGTATCAAAATCAATTCATGGCGAGCGTTGACAATCAAGCGTTTGTAATCTTCGCAAAAGCCCAACAGCATGCTGAGCGCCACGCAAAAATTAAAGTGTCCTTCCTCTGTGTCGGATCTAGAGTTCCATCCAGCGTTGAGCGCAATCAAAGCTTTATCGTATGTCAGCGACACGTAATTCTTGAGCGTGCTAGTTATGCCTACGTTTCTGCTGCGATCAATCTTCACACCGTTGAGTTCATATCGAATTTCATCAAACATAAACGCCACACAATTATTTACAAGCGTCGTCGGCATCTGATCGTTTTTTTTTTCACCATCAATCTTCCTTCAACGTAGAGAAAACTTTCGCACAGTAACGTGTACAAATCCTGTTGCTGTATTTGTATTCTTATATCGTCGCTGTACTCGAACGTTGTATTGGCGAACGGATTGTACGTGTAAATCTCGATGCGATCGTCAAAGATCGGCTCACCGGTAATATTAAAGATATCAATCATCTCAAAAGTTGCGCACTGCGAATCCCAAAGATTGTAAAAATTTAACGTTCGACGCGCTAAGCTTCTTCTTGCTGATGCAGCCGAATGAGCGAATGTTATCGAGCTGTGACGTCACCGGCCTTGTAAAGAATTCGTTATTTCTTTGCGTGCGCTCCGCTCCGTTCAATATAAGCATCTCACGCTCACGTTATCCCTGTCGCTGTCGCTGTCGCACGTGCAATCTGACGGTGATCTCCTCTCCGCGAAAATCGAGCAATCGTCCGTTCTGGTCGACGACGCGTATCGTTATATCTGTAATGCTCCGTGCGGTGATCGGCAAGTAAATGATCTGCGCGAGCCTTTCCGATATCTTATTCCGGTGGTACGCTCGGCGAAAATTCAGGTATCGTGTGTGCACCTTTGCCATTGCTGTACGCACCCGCGGTCACGTTACACTCTACGCGGATAACGTTTACGTTCATTATGTTGATCGACACGTCCGATTCGTGCCATCTTCGCGGTCGCAGTATACGCTTCGACGAGAATCCCAGCAACGATCCAATGCTGTTGGGCTTGCCAAAGTTTATTCTGTAGGCGCATCTAATCTCGCATCTCATCGTGTTGTAGTTTGTGCGGATTGTTATCGGATATTCCGCACCCTCGCCATCATCGTCATCATCGGTGTTATAGTTGCTATTGTTGCTATTGTCACCACGCAAAAGCACTATGTCAACGGTTTCAAGCGCGTCGCGGCGTAAACGCAAAATCACACGTTTCAAAAATTCATTTATGTCTCGTACTTCGTATGAACCTTCGGGAATTGTAATTTCTGTGTCGTCTTTGTCGAAATAAAATTTATTGTTTGATTCGTTTACGTTCGATATCGTATAATAAGTCTCAAAAATCAACAGGCCGAGCTCGTAATCACCGTCACTCAAATCTATAGCGGGGAAGTAGTTCGCCGCGAGAAGGCTGCTCTTCCCGCTCAGTGTAAGTGTCAACGACATGACGGAAAAAGCGTTCGACCAATACTGAGATTTCACGGCACCTCGTCGAACTTTTTAAATTCACGAACGTCGACCGTTCGTAGAAACCGCAGACACATCTGTCCGCAGAAGCTCTGATCGTATGTCTGATAGGACGTTCGATTGTACTCTATCGCCATAACACCGTTCCCGAAATATCGCACCAGTTCCTTGGGCGGCCGAAGATTATCAAAACTGTCAAAGTACACGACGCGGTTGTTCCTCTTCGCGTACGCTACCCAGTGAGTACCGGGTCCCGTCGCATCGTCTAGATTCACGATACCGCTTTCGTTTCGACGCGCGCCGCTCGACGGTAACGCGTTACGCATGAAAACACCTCTAAAGTACGGTACGCGCATACGTCTCGCAAGCATGTCCAATTACACGTTTGTAGTTGCACAAGAAGGCATTTTTATCGTCTCTTTGGCGTTTTTTTTTTCTTTACTGCTACGCCCTGTCCGCGTCCATATTTGTGTGGAGCGAGATACAGTCCGCGACCCTGTTCCATCGCGCGATCGTGACGTTGCAGCTCCTCGAGCTGACGTCGCGCAGCTTTGCTATCATTTACCGCTTTCGCCACACTGGCCGCTCCTCTAATCAAGGATCCGAGCGCACCCAACGTTGGCAGAAACGATAACGCACCGCCTCGTTTCGCTGTCGGTAATATCCGTTTTTTCATTATCTTCTTCGTTGTCTTTTTCGTTGTGTTTTTTCTCATCGTCTTCTTAGGTTTCATGCCCATGCCGATCTTGGTCTTGGTTTTCATCGCTGCCCACACGGCAGCAGCGGCGGCTCTCTCGCTCAGAGCCGAATCTCTCGCGGTAACGCGTGCTAGCGCTTTATCGTACGTTTCTAGAACGTGTACATCTACTCGAAATCGTTGCAACAGCCAAAGTATCAATATCTCGAAAATTTGTTTACATCTATCGACGAAATCGATTACGTTCTCCAATAACAGCGACGTCGTTCCACCGAGCGAGGCGCGTCCAAATTCTATTTTTATCTTTGATGACGTGGTATGCGACAAGCAAGATGCAGTGAGAGAATACTTTTCGATGGGGGTCGCCATGCGAACGTCGACTGCTTCTATCTTTGTGAGACGTACACGAGGATACCTAAACATCTGATACGCGACAACGCGAACCTGCTGATCCTGTTCAAACAGGATGGTACCGACTTGAAACATGTTTACAACGATCGTGTGAATATCGACATGTCGTATGACGAATTTTGCGCGTTGTATCGCGACTGTTGGCAACAAAAATATGGATTCGTAGTGATAGACAACGACTGGTTACGTTACGGTATCGCGAACTCGTTAAATCCTTTTCTGTATCGTCCATTTGTGAGCGCACTGTCTTTGTAATCTTTTTTACGAATATATTTTAATAATTTTTGATAAAATTTTGATGAATTTAGCTTGGCGCCAATTTTGTTGATATCAAATCTTTTATACGAATGATACATATCATTAGTTCTCCTAAACAGCAATCGTGATTAGTCATCAGTTTCACGGCCGATTAAATAATTGGTATTAGTGAAACCGGCCCAAATGGTAGTTCTACACGAGAAACATACACGCTTAGCGCTTTTTTTACCTTTTTTTAAAAAGGTAAGTTTGTATACGATCATATATACATACATTCGAATTACATGGAATTTAACTTAGCATCAATTGTTGACATCAAATCTTTATACGAATAATACCTAAAATGTTGCGGAATAATTTATAA
>NW_017296190.1:305288-307305 GCF_001594075.2 Trachymyrmex cornetzi | reverse complement strand
TGCGGCGCCAAAATCCGGACAAATTATACATTTTTTCTAAACATATGTTTTATTGCTACAATGAAAAGGTTTACAAAATTTGTTTACCTCCATTGTTTGTAAGGCCATAAAGAACATATTTACTCAATATATCCCCGGCTTGCTTGAATGACCGCCTCCATTCTCGGTCTGAAGCGTGCGCAGGCACGCTTTAATGTGTCACGGTCCATATTGGTGAATGCCGCTTCAATAGCGGCTCTCAATGATGCGACGTTTGGATGTCTGGACTTGTTAGTGACCCTTTCAACCACGCCCCATACGTAGAAGTCCAAAGGATTCAAATCTGGGCTGTTGGGAGGCCAGAATTCTTTCGACCAAAACATGTCGACGTTGTCCGACAACCAATTTTGCACCAAATGACTTGTGTGGGCGGGCGCACCGTCCTGCTGGAAAACATATGGCTTTCCAGACGACACAGTTTCCATCCACGGCTTCACTACATTTGTCAGAACACGCAAATAAACTTCTTTTGTGACATTTTCCCCTTTGTTAAAAAAATGCGGTGGCATGACATTACCCTCACTGGACACAACACCTAGCACGTGAACATTCGCCGGAAATTTCGTTCTTGCAACAATGGGGACATCTTCAGGATTATGGGCGAGCCAGCGGTCATTCCTTCGATTGATTTTCGCATCCACAGTAAAAATTTTCTCGTCAGAAAAAAACTTGAGTCGTCCGGCAGCATTGTGTTTTAAGGAACACAAAAGCAGGTTGCAGCGTTCAACTCGCTTTGTCCTAGCGGCTTCGGAAAGCATCTGTCTCACTTTAATTGTGTAAGACTTGTAGCGAAGGTCCTCCTCGACGATTCGACGCATAGTTTTCTCGCTCACACCACAACAACCGACGACAATTTTCGAATCAACTGCCCTGGATCCTCAAAAATCAGCTCCTGAGCCCGTTGAATGATGTCGGGCGCCCTGACAACGCGCTCCTTCGAGTGGAATTTTCTCGCCGGTGTTGCAGAACCTTCGTTGGATTTCTCCGACTCATGGTACTTTGCGAAGACATCATACACAGTCGATCTCGGATACCCGAAGAACCGAATGATTTCTGTCGCCGAGCGCCCGGCGCGAATACTTTCGATAATCGTGGCTTTTCGGTTATACTCCGCACTTGGTTTCAACATTGCGACTGTTTCGAGGTTATGATGGTTTAGTACATGCGTCAAGCTATTTTAATGCCAATCGCGACATCTACCAATGGTATTGAACGGAGAGAATTTCAACTTGAAATTTGTCCGGATTTTGGCGCCGCACCCTGTATATATATCACGACAATGAGATAAGAGGTTTGTTTGCGTCGCTTGCTTCAACATGCTCCTACTTCCTCTAACTGTAACTCCTACTCATTCTAACGAGCGCGTTGAGTGAGTAGGAGTTACTGTTGGGAGGAAGTAGGAGCATGTTGGAGCATGCGATGCGAACAAATTTAAAGTTAAGAACGATATACAGTTGTACTTTTATATTATTTTATAGTATATTGTTTAAGTTTATTACGGATTTAACTATAAATGTGATGTATAATAATAAATAAAATGTAAATACACAAACTATTTTTATTTCTTACATTCTTCATATTACTATAATTATTATTAATTATAACACAAACTATTTATATATTATAGACAGAAGATTATTATTACTTTCATCACAGTTGAGTAAGAACGCAGAGATAGAAATATATATATCACGACGATGAGATAAAAGATTTGTTCGCGTCGCTTGCTTCAACATGCTTCTACTTCCTCTAACCGTAGCTCCTACTCACTCTAACGAGGGCGTTGAGTGAGTAGGTGCTACTATTGGGGGGAAGTAGGAGCATGTTGGAGCATGCGACGTATACAAACTTAAAGTTAAGAACGATATACAGACTTGTCGGCGTTGGTAACAGTCGTCCTAATTAGTGTCAATAAATCTTGCCTTACATTAAGGGGATCCTAAAGCACCCAGGTCGCCCTCTCCCTGTTAATCCTCGG
>NW_017296190.1:304418-304649 GCF_001594075.2 Trachymyrmex cornetzi | reverse complement strand
TTTCATTGTCGATCAGTGTCATTTTTCGGTTCGCGATTCTTTATCACGTACCACTATTGCTGTTCATATACGTACACATACATATACGCATGTGTACGCACACACTTACGTACATACATGCTACGCGATACGTAGAATATATATATTTTATAAGAAATGTCGTTTTGGTAAAAAAGACGGAGGAACATTCAGTAGAGGGCCAGCATTCAATGCGCTGTTGCCGCTTGTAGT
>NW_017296190.1:297761-302631 GCF_001594075.2 Trachymyrmex cornetzi | reverse complement strand
ATATAGGATATGCATCCGCGCCAGGACGTGTATACAATCAAACGACAGCAACAGAATAAAAAGCGCAAAGCGCCACTGCGACATTATTTTTTGCTTAAAAACGCGGTCAAATTTTTTTTAAACATAAAGTCGTATAGTCGAGTCGTCTTGCATTAATATTTTTTCTTCTTACTTTATTTTATTACTATGGGTTCCTAAAAACCGAAAATTTTTTTGACAAAACAAATTCGGAATTTCATCAAAATCCCTCGACATATAGATTTTTTTTCTTATAAGGGTACTTCTTTGCACAAGTATTTCAATGTATAAATGTTTAATTGTTTGTCACTTGACAGAATTTCGTTTTCTTTATAGAAGAAATAAAGAGACATAATAATAAAAATTATAAAATTAAAACGTTTTACTATTGTATATTTCACACGTATACTAAGATTAGCGTTTTCGGATAACACCGCACGGCGTTTGTAAATATTACGAAGTCGACTCTTCATTATCGGCTAAATGCTCAGATTTCGCCGCGTCATATGTATCCCCACCCGGGACTGGCGGATAGCGCGCGCGTAAGGAGCAATATACCGCCCGACAGCACTCTCCTGCACGATTCTCCAAGTTGAACACGCAGTTCGTGTACTAAAAGCAGAAATACAGCAATTCAGTTTCGTATTCGTGTATCTTCATTCCATAGTTCGATTCCTCACCGATTCCTAACTTGAAGAACACAACAGCTGGCGACGAGGATGGGATAATTTCTCAATACAAAAATCACAAGCTGAGCACGAGTGGCGAGCGTGATCGTTAGCCAAATCGGAAGGAAGAATTGTAGAGAAACGTAGAAAATGCCCACAGAGGGATCGGGCACGAGTTCGGGGGTACAGAGCCCGGGCTCAGGAATAATTTCGGCGCAGAAAGTGGCAGTTGCAAATCCGCTTCAGATCGACGTGTTCGACCCGCAACGGCAGCCGTTAGTGAGATGGTTGCAACGGTTGGAAGGGGCGTTCCGTGTGTTTCAAATCATGGAAGATGCAGAACGAGCGGCTATCTATTACATTTTGTGGGCGTAGAAGCTTTTGGAATTTTGTGTGATCGACTCGACCCTGTCGATCCGTATACGCAGACGTATAATGCGTTAGTTGAAAAATTAAAGGAATTCTACGCACCAGAACCATTGGAGATCGCTGAGATATATATATATAGAAAGCGTATTCAACGCTCAGAGGAGAGTGCACAGGAGTACATGGCCGCTCTTCAAAAATTATCGCTACACTGTAAATTTGGAGATTATCTGCAAACAGAATTGAGGAATCAATTTGTATACGGGCTGAAGAACCAACGGATCCAGTCAAGGCTTCTGGAGACTGCCAATCTTACGAGGGAATCAGCATTAAAAATTGCTTGCGGCATGGAATTAGCGGAAAAAGGAGTCAGCAAATTAAAAGAAGAAAACCAGTTGGAAACAGCCGTTGACTTTGTTGGGGAAGGAGCAAAACACAAGAGGACAAATGGCCGAGAGGATCGAAAAGGAAAAAAGGCAAATCAACAAGGCCAGAGAAAGGACACATCGTCAACAAACCGTTCCAATTTCAAACAGAATAATAAGCACAATAACAAGCGTTTTCATTCCAAATTTAATGATATTGTTTGTTTTAGATGTGGACAGGCTCATTTGGCACCTAACTGTACCCTTCCTCGGAACGTCAAATGCAGAGAATGCGGTGGCTTTGGGCATTTACAGAAAGTCTGTAAAAAGAAGGGACAGGCCCACTTGTTGGAAGAGGTTTTTCATGTCAACGATATGGAGCATCTCGAATACAGAACAAAATTTACGGTGCCCCTCAGTATTGAAAATAGAATGATAAAATTCGACGTAGACTGCGGTGCGGCAGTTACGCTGGTAAGCGATAAATGGCTTAAAAATCATTTTCCAAAATTAGAATTACATAAAACGAATTTAAAATTAAGGTCGTATTGTAAGCAAAATTTCGTGCCCCTCGATTTTGTAAAAGTTAAAGTAAAGGATGCAAATCAAAATAAAATATTAAACATTTACGTAGTAAAATATGATAGAGACCCATTGTTGGGCAGAGAATGGATAAATCAATTAAAAGTATTAGATAAAATTAAAAATAGTTTAAGGGAGGTAGAAGACATACAAATGTTAGACGCGTCGGGCCAAAAGCGATTGGCAAATTTGTTTAAAAAATATAATAATGTATTAAGTGAGGAATTTGCTCATATTGGAAAATTTAAAGCCAAATTAAGATTAAAGCCAGAGGCAAAACCGATTTTTATAAAAAATCGTACGGTACCGTTTAAAATTTTGGAAAAAGTAGAAAAAGAATTAGAACGCATGGTAGATGCGGGTATTTTAGAAAAAGTTGAGACGTCAAGATGGGCGACGCCAATCGTACCGGTTTTGAAAAAAAGACGGTGGAATTAGAATCTGTGGTGACTTTAGTGTCTCGGTTAACCCGTCATTAATTGTTGATGAGGATCCATTACCTACGATAGAAGAATTATTCGCATCTATGTCGGGCGGCACGATTTTTTCAAAAATCGACCTAAAGCAAGCATATATGCAACTACCGGTTGAGGAAACTGATAGAGAGATTCTCACGTTAAGTACGCATAAAGGATTATTTAAATGTAATAGACTAATATACGGGGTGGCATCTGCGCCTGCTATTTGGCAACGAACTATGGAGAACATACTTTCCGGAATACCCGGGGTGGCAGTATTTCTCGATGATATTAGAATCACGGGAAAAGATTTAGAACAACATTTAGGAAGATTAGAATCAGTTTTGAACCGTTTATCTGAACATAATATACGTATCAACGTCGAGAAGTGTGCTTTTCTTAAAGACGAGATATCATATTGCGGTTATTTAATAAATAAAAATGGAATTGCAAAAGAAACAAAGAAAATTGAAGCCGTCCAAAAGATGCCTAGACCAACCAATATTACACAATTGCGAGCTTTTATTGGTTTAGTTAATTACTATGGACGCTTTATTAAAAATCTAAGTTATATATTATATCCACTAAATAATTTGTTGAAGAAAAATACAATTTTTAATTGGTCTAAAGAATGCGAAGCCGCTTTTAATAAAGTAAAAGTAGAATTTGGAAGTAAAAAAATTTTAGCTGCTTTTAATCCTAAGTTGCCACTAGTACTTGCAGTAGATGCTAGCCCGTACGGTGTAGGAGCCGTCTTGTCTCACGCGTATTCTGATGGTACAGAGCGCGTAATCCAATACACATCGAATACGCTAACAGAAACACAAAAGAAATACGCTCAAATAGATAAAGAAGCGTTGGCAATAGTATTCGGAATTAAAAAATTTCATCAATTCTTATATGGGAATCGTTTCACTTTATTAACAGACAATAAACCACTTGCTCAAATTTTAAATCCTAAAAAAGGCCTTCCAGCATATAGTGCATTACGCATGCAGCACTACGCGGTTTTCTTGCAAGCCTTTAACTTTGATATTAAATATCGAAAGTCAATTGATCATGGAAATGCGGATGGTTTTTCTCGATTACCCATATTGGAAAAGAGTAATAATAATAATAATTATGACACGATTGATGTTCTGCAAATTGAAAATTTAGAAACGTTGCCGGTAACGGTAAAAAGTATTAAAGAGGAAACAAGTAAAGATTTGTTTTTAAATAAAATTCAGCAAGCGTTAATGAAAGGCAAAAGCCTTGTTCCGTTAGGATATAACGATGGTGAATTCACATTATAAGATGAAATAGTTTTTAAAAGAGAAAGAGTAGTGATTCCTAAAAGTTTAAGAAATAAAGTGTTACAAGAATTACATTCGGGTCATTTTGGCACAGTAAAAATGAAGCAATTAAGCAGAAATTTTTGTTGGTGGCCAAGAATTGATAAAGACATTGAAGAAGTAACTAAAAATTGTAAAGCATGCATTATGTTTAGTAACAATCCAAATTGTAAAGGGAAACACCATTGGGAAGCGGCATCATTACCGTTTGAGCGGGTGCATATAGATTTTGTTGGTCCGTTTATGGGACACATTTTACTAGTCTTAGTAGACGCGTACACTAAATGGCCGGAAGTGCACATTATGAAGAATATGTCCGCACAGGAAACCGTAGATAAATGTAGAGAGATTTTTGCTAGTTTTGGCTTGCCGCAAACGGTAGTAACGGATAATGGTCGCACCTTTATAGCAGAAGAATTCCAAGATTTTCTTAAAAACAATGGTATTAATCATAAGCGTACAGCGTCTTATCATCCAGCCACGAATGGCTTGGCAGAACGTTTTGTTCAAACCTTAAAGCAAGCACTGCGCAAATTAGATATTACAAATGGCAATATTAAGACTAATCTGCAAAAACTTCTGTTCAATTATAGATTAACTCCACACCCGGAGTTAAATAAATCGCCCGCAGAAGCTATGTATGGTAGGAAGATAAGAAGCAGATTGGACTTAATGCTCCCAAAAGTAAATAATGAGCAAGGAATAGAAAATGATAAAATATTAAAAGTTTTTAAAAAGGGCGAAAGAGTTGCGATAAGAGAATATCTAAACAAAAACTCTAAATGGCGTTTTGGAAATATAAATGCAAGATTAGGTAAAATACATTATGAAATCAAATTAGATGATGGTAGAATCTGGAAGCGGCACATTAATCAAATGAAAAAGATAGGGAATCAAATTGCGAATTACACAAGCAACCTAAATGATATGGATCACAATGGTCCAATAAATACTACGAAAGATTGTGTTACTGCGGAAAATAACGATCAAACCCAATATATACCCCAAAACTTCGATTCTGACAGTTCGAGATGCTCCCCAAAAAAATCGTTGATAGCTGAATCCGAGGAAGGGGAAGC
>NW_017296190.1:295862-296105 GCF_001594075.2 Trachymyrmex cornetzi | reverse complement strand
TAAAAGACGTATTTGAATAATGAATTGGCGGAAGGTGCGCTCCCAGTATATCTCTGGTATAGGGACACGCTTCTGAGCCACAACGTCGCGTGCGCGATTGGCAACTAGAGGTTTGTTCGCGTCGCATGCTCCAGCATGCTCCTATATGCTTCTATCATAGCTCCTACTCACTTCAATGTGTTTATTAGATTGAGTAGGAACTATGGCAGGAGCATATTGAAGCATGCGACGCGAACAAACCTA
>NW_017296190.1:291868-294160 GCF_001594075.2 Trachymyrmex cornetzi | reverse complement strand
AAGTGAAAACATGAAGAATTCGTCGGAGGTTCGGAGTCTACGGCTGACATCATCCGCTTGCAGCAAGTTCAGGATGCCGATATCGACTCGAAAAAGTAAGTAGATCTAACGTTGTATTCCACTTTTCGCAATGCTCGCATGCAATAGCTGCTTTCAAGCAGAATGTTCATTTTGTTGCTATTGCAAGTTTTCTTTGCTTAGATCAGTGCTGGGATTTAGTTGCACATTTCGGCCGATTTTCAGCTTGGTTCCTGTTCCTTTCTTCACTAACCCGCGCGTAACCTAAATGCCGAGGCCGAAATGTGCAACTAAATCCCAGCACTGGCTTAGATAATATTACTCTGGAGAGAGAGGGGGAGGGGGAGAGGGAGAGGGAGGAGGAGGGAGAGAGAGAGAGAGATCAGAAAGTATAATTGAAGCTGCGTTCGGAAATGCACCAGGTATAATTTTATCCTTGTTATTCATCGAATATTAAACAAAGATAAATTGATTCCTGAAGGCACTCAATTTTCGAACGCAGCCTCAATCAGCGCGAAGAAAATTTACAAATTGCAAGATAAACGTTTTGTTGAACGCGACCATTCTTATTTATAAATTATTTATAAACAAGACGCTCGCGAGTGTTACGACATATGAAAAGAAGACATTTGCACTTTCTGTGATCACAGAAAGTGATCACAGAAAGTGATATGTTCCATTCCATGCATGATCATTTTTTTCCTTGTTTACCGTTCGGATTGGATATTCTTGTAGCTTACCTCGAGAGCTGTCCAAAATACTATAATAAAATCAAATAAAATATTATAACAAGGTTAAGGAGTCAAGCCGGATGATAATGCTTAATATATAATTAACAAAATTAAAATAACAAAGTTGACGTTTATTGAAAATAATAAAACATACGTTTCAACCTTTTAACATCAGGTCATCTTCAGTGTCACTAACTAAATTGGATTTTACATACTCGAATATTTTACATTATGATCCGAAGTCTACTTTTCAATTTACATCGATGTTCCAACAACACTGTGTATTCCCATACTGTGGTTGAAGAGCATTCGGTGGTGTGACTCCATGTTTTCGTACCGAATATACATGTATATAATGATTATTGTCTAAACGATTAATTAAGACAAAAATATGCCGAATTTACAACATTTACACAATTTAGGCAATTTTGGAAAAATTTTATCACATACGTAAGAATCTCTGTATATACATGTATATTTGGTACGAAAACATTCACACCACCGAATGCTCTTCAACCACAGTATGGGAATACACAGCGTTGTTGGAACATTGATGTAAATTGAAAAGTAGACTTCGGATCATAATGTAAAATATTCAAGTATGTAAAATCCAATTTAGTTAGTAACCTGATGTTAAAAGGCCGAAACATATGTTTTATTATTTTCAATAATAAACGTCAACTTTATTATTTTAATTTTGTTAATTATATACTAAGCATTATCATCCGGCTTGGCTCCTTAGCCTTGTTATTATATTTTACTTGAATTTATTCGTTGGAGCCTATATCGAAATTGAAGTTAAAACTATAATAAAACATTTTTTCATTAAGTACTTTTTTAATTATGATGCTCGAAAGTTACAGTACCTCCGGCATTTAGCATTATTCAAGGTGTCCGACCGACAGTTAAAACCTCTTAAATGTTGTTTAAGATCATGAGCTAGATAACATTTGTTAAGATCAAAACCATTGGAGGTTGTTCATCTTATTTTCATTTTTACACTAAAAATTAATTTTAACGTAAAAATAAAAATAAGATGTACAACTTCCAATAGCCTTGATTTTGATAAATATTATCCAGTTCATGATCTTAAACGACATTTAAGAGGTTTTAGCTGTCGGTCGGATACCTTGGATAATGCTAAATGCCGGAGGTACAGTAACTTTCGAGCATCTTAACTAAAAAAGTGCTTCATGAAAAAATATTTGATTATAGTGTTTTGGCTCTTGAGGTAAGCTATAAGAATATCCAATGAAAAATATCCATTTAAGAAACTGAAGGTGACCTTCACGTGAACTTCAAGCAACTATTCCAGGTCAAACTAATAACACCATCTTATGTCATTACAGCAAAAAGTGAACCTGCAAAAATAAGGCATACGTCCGCGCCAGAGCATACATCCACGCCAAAGCATACATCCGCGCCAAAGAATACATCCGCGCCAGGACATACAGCCACGGCATCCGCGCCAGGACATACATCCACGGCATCCGCGCCGTCTGCACCAGGATATACACCTGCTCCGCCTGCACCAGGATATACC
>NW_017296190.1:290544-291606 GCF_001594075.2 Trachymyrmex cornetzi | reverse complement strand
CACCTGCTTCGCCTGCACCAGGATATACACTCGCGCCGCCTGCACCAGGATATACACCTGCTCCGCCTGTACCAGGATATACACTCGCACCGCCTGCACCAGGATATATACGCGCGCCACGACATCCGGCGCCAATAACACACAAAGTAAGTAAAATAATACAAGTAACAAAACATGCACGCACGCATACACAAACATTTTGCCAGAAACACACACACACACAATATTATTTTAATATGTTTTTATTTTTAGCAATTGAAGAACATATTACGGCGGGCAGTACAAAAAGAAAAAAGAAATGTGACACGCTATGCGCCGCCTGCACCAGGATATACACTCGCGCCGTCTGCATCAGGATATACATCTGCGCCACCTGCACCAGGATATACACTCGCTTCGCCTGCATCAGGATATACACTCGTGCCGCCTGCACCAGGATATACACTCGCGCCACCTGCACCAGGATATACACTCGCGCCGCCTGCACCAGGATATACACCCGTGATGCCTACACCATACGGTAAAAAATATTTTGTATTTGTTTTGGAAATGGTCTACTCAAGTTTTGTTAAAATTTATTTTTTTTATATGTTAATTTTAGTGGAAAAATATGCTTCTACAATTTGCTTTGAAATCGTGACCCTTTTTGTGTTAATATTTTACATAGTATTTCTCACTATGTGATATATTTGTTTTATGACATAAAATGAGTGGACCGCTCGAATACGTAAAACAAATATAATAAAAATTTTTCAATTGTGCAGGATATACTTCCGCGCCGCCTGTACCAGGATATACACCCTCTCCGCCTACACCAGGATATACATCTGTACCAGGATATACACCCGCACTGCCTGCACCAGGATATATATCCGCGCCGCCTGCAGCAGACTATACTTCCGCGCCGCCAACACTATAATTTTGAACAATGATAAAATAAACGGGCAAGTAAGATTACTATTTTCTATGAATAGAATCGATTACTCCTTACACACACACACACACACACACACACGCGCGCGCACGCACGCACGCACACACACACATGAATCTAGGAATGTT
>NW_017296190.1:290144-290515 GCF_001594075.2 Trachymyrmex cornetzi | reverse complement strand
AGTCATCATACCATACCACCATGAAACAAATGTCACTGATGATGGCTTGAATTCAACCGAAACGTTCGAACATTCCTAAATTTATATAAAAAGTAATCGATTTCGTTCATAGAAAATAGTATCTCACTAATCAGTATTGTTAGGTGTGTCGCCTTTTTAGCGCATATGCACTATAATACTAATGAGTTTTAGAGAAATCCAATAATGTAAAGAATGAAAAGCGCGGGGCCGCAGGCTAAATTGTTCGTGGTTATGAGCGAGAATTGGAGAGAAAAGGCATATACATTATATATAATTTATTTCGCGAAAACAAAGAATCGAGAAGCACTAGACAAATAAAATGTAATATGTAGAAGATAATAATAGATTTG
>NW_017296190.1:288983-289274 GCF_001594075.2 Trachymyrmex cornetzi | reverse complement strand
CCGCCATATTGTTTCCTATTACCTAATACTAGCTTCACCCCCATGGCGGCCAGGGTCGCAAAGAGGTTCGGCCAGGAGGAGAGAGACAAGGCGGTAATAATGAAGTAAAAGACGGCTTGGATCAATAAGAAAGATGATATATATTCTGTATGTTTAAGTACAGAGTGTGAGTGTGTGTATATGTATGTGTGTACGTGTAAGACCAGTTGTCGCGACTGGTAGTTACGAACGGCGGTGTGTGCGTGTGTGTACAGAATCAGTGTCGTTGTGACTGTGCGGTGTGTATGTGTA
>NW_017296190.1:286115-288115 GCF_001594075.2 Trachymyrmex cornetzi | reverse complement strand
ATTTTATTATGACATTACAATTTCCATGATTGGAATAATAACGTTAGGCTTGAGAAGTATATTTGTCATTACATTCGTACATCAAGTAGAGTAGTAGATCGTAGCCTAGGAGATACAATTGACATAAATATCGTTCCATCCTTCTTGACATTCAATGCATAACAAAGACAAAACGATATTTCTGTCTCCTACAAAGGAAGCAGTCTATTATTCGTTATATATATTGTAAAATATTACTCGTTACTATGAGTTTCTTTTTACTCGTTACGTAATGTAGTATGTTACATTGGCTATGATCAAAGTCTCGCTACAAATGCTTTGAAGCGTTTGATGGACCAACAAAGAATTTTACAAACTGACTAATTATTAAAAAACGCTTCAAAGCGTTTGCAGCATCGTGTTGACCGTACCATTGTATGACAAGTAACGCACAATAGTAATGACAAATATATTTGTCAAGCCTAACGTTATTATTACAATCATGGAAATTGTAATGTTGTAATAAAATGTTTATTATAATAAAATAACGATGATAACAGTGTTACAAAAAACACGTTACTTCCCCTTCTTGAATGTACCGTATTGCATGTATAACTGTATGTAAAATGTTCGTATGCGATATTTTTCCAGCTACTCATCTTGAGCGCGTACGAATAATTTCCACATAAGAAAACGGCGTTTCTTGAATGAAAATCGTATAAATTCCGGCATTTCGGTACTATATGTAACAATTTATTCTTATATAGGGCCTCAAGGCCGTGTTCGAACCCAACGGTATCATGTTTAGTACCTGTTTTACCGAACGCTCTACAACGCCATCTATCGCAAGACCGCGCAACTACTACTACACGAAATTTCGGCTCTGTTGACAGTCCCAGTCTTCGCAAAGCATCAGTATACACGTATTTTCTATTTGGTGGAAATATCGCTTTTCTAGACTTTCAATCTTAGTTCTACAAATTCAGTATCGTTCGTTTCAATAATGTGACCTCAGTTGCACGCTTATTTTCAAGATATGGACTCTAAAACTCTTATATCAAGCAAATATATATCTGAGGTGACAGCTGTACGAGCCAAAAGTAAGTGAATTTTTAACAAATTTTAAATTTTTTTTCGATTTTCTCATAAAATCCAGTGCAGCTGAGGTCCTGTTGATGCGTACTATAATTTAAGTAATAATACTTTTGCAATCCGTACATCCAATCCGGAGATTTTTCACCGAATAGAAATGTGGTAAAACAGGAGGCTTTAGCATCGCCTTAAATAGTATTAATAAATGAATAATTTTCCGTATTGAGAAAATTGTTTCTCGGTTTAAAAAAATCAGTTTAATATTCAGAATTCTCAATAGGAATTGTGTCAAAAATTAAATCGATAAGAAAATATTACACATTTTTATTTTCACTAACCGCGTTATGTAGTCTTTATATTTGCCCGTGACAGAAATTTAAATACGAGATAAATATTGATAGATACATCGTCTATCGGTAAACGGGAAAACTATGGTACAATATAACATGTGACGACAGATTATGCGCGATTTCTGCTGCGTTTTTATCTTCAATGGCTGATAAAGCAGATCGCAATATACATATGCCGTGTTTTAGACAGTCACATCGTGACGGCACGATGTGCTCGATTTTTGCTGTGATTTTGCTGTCAATATTTGATATAATATTCCTGCTGCATTATCGTTCTCACAATGTGAGAGCAAATTTGTCAGATTTCCAACTATATTTTGCTAATCTGGAGACACTGGTAGTGTCTCGGCGCTAAGCTGCGCGTAGCGACACTGCCGTGCCTCCTTTACGCGAACCGAAGCGTTGCGGCCGATCGAGGTTATCGGATCTCATATAGCGGCTGAACCAATCGCGTTCTATGTATGCTCAATCGATAGCCACCACACGAATTGTATGATAAAAGTGCTTTTATTTTTTTTCTACGTGCCCTACGAGCGGAGATATCGTGATGCAAACTCTGAATCTCTGATTTTTAAGAAA
>NW_017296190.1:266308-282816 GCF_001594075.2 Trachymyrmex cornetzi | reverse complement strand
TTTACCTTTTTTTTAAAAAGGTAAATTTGTATATAATTTTAAAATTCCATAGAAAAATCTTTTATACACATGATACATATCATTAGAGTTAATCATATTTAATATGACATCATGTCAAATCTAGCTTTTTGGTTTATTTTTTTTTTATATATTGTGCCAACATATAATGTATGAATTTTGTTCTATTTATGCCGAATATATTTTGCTCAATTTTTCTAGCATTTTTTAAAGCATGTTGTGATGCAGTGTCTTTAGAATTTTTGTTGTATTTTTGTTCACGCTAGTTGAAAAGACAGATCGTGCCCGATTGCTGCCCGATTTTTGTCAACATGATATGTAGCATACATTTACAGTGCGTGCTTCCGACACGTCTGGCTATCTGAGTTTGTATAAAAAAATATTATGTAATTATATATCTATGAAAATATTATGAGAAAACTTATATAAAAGAAATTTATATATATATATATGTCCAAAAAATAAGTTTAAAATACAATAAATAAAAAGAAATATATCTTTCTTGCTCGGTTTTCTGTATCACTTTTGTTCACTTTATCACTTTATCACAAAAATTAGACCAATCTCTCACACAACATTTCACCAAATGGACAATACACGTAATACTTCCCTTTAAATTTCTACTCTGAACCATATATGCTTGAAAGACAAATGTTTAAGTGGAACATTGAAACGCTCATTTAAATAGAGAGAGAGAAAGAGAAAGAGAGCAATAAAAAAAGGAGGAAATGAGACGAGGCAACTTACTTATTTCGCGCATGCGCACTTCATTTTGGCTAACATAAAATCAGGAGAGTTGCACTATTGTATATACTGTGACCTGAACACAGCCCGAGTTTGCGGTACTTTATAGATCTAGTGACGTTTATACCCGTATTCATAGTCAGTCCTTGTACTTAAAGCTTCCTTAAATTTATTTTTAGATGCTCAGCCAAATGAAATAATTCGTAGAGTATCTGAAGATAAATTTAAGGAAGCCTTAAAATTCTCACCCATAAACTCATAAAAAAGAACATATCGTTAACTCGTAAAGCTCTATAGCCGGTATTCATAGTCGATTCTTATTTCAAGACCGTATGAAGTAATGTCTTAAGACGCTAATGCAGCCCTCTGATTGGTTCGTGACTTCTTAAGATCGTACTTAACATGGTCTTGAATATATGATCTGACTATGAATACCGGCCTATATTACTAAAGTAGCGCATTTCTTTCATCTTGCCAACAGCCTTCCTATTTCACCGCCATCTTGGACCTAGTTATTTGTAGTCCCAGCTTATTAGCGCTTAATATTATTGATGGTAAGTATTATTAGTTCATATTGATATCATGAGCATTGTTTGTTCCTCGGGAACTGTTCGGAGTCGCTCCGAATAAACCCAGCGTACTTGAAATAAAAGATTCACACTATATACGACATCCGTCATAAAGGCCATTCTCCATAAGACGCAGAACGCAGGTTGCAGGTCGCAAAACTAGAAACTAACCTAACGTATTTTAGTTATGATATGATTGTAGGACGCAGGACGCAAGACGCGAAAGTTGAAGTTGACCCAACTTTCTGCGTCCTGCGTTCTGCGTCCTACAATCATATCATAACTAAAATACGTTAGGTTAGTTTCTAGTTTTGCGACCTGCAACCAGCGTTCTGCGTCTTATGGAGAACGGCCTTAAGACATCTGATATTTTATCGTTATGCTGGATTCACACTGCATCAGATTTCCGTCGACGACGCTATGCAACCAATCAGAAAACAGGATTCCGATGATACGAAGCAAAATCCATCGGAATCCTGTTTTCTAATTGGTTGCAGAGCGTCGCAAGACGCACATCGGATGCAGTGTGAATCCAGCATTACGATGAATGAAGGACGTCGTATGACGGATGTCGTACATAGTGTGAATTCTACATTTCAAGTACACTAAGTTCATTCGGAGAGACCCCGAGCAGCTCCTGAGAGACAAAACGAATAATACTGTTATGCCCGTTTCGCCTCACACTCTTTAAGCACCGAAGTTCACGTTCCTCGATGAAGGAAGATCGCGTTGCTTGGCGACGAGGAGTCTTGTTTAGAAGAACGATCTTGGAGAGAGTCGTGAATACGGACGGACGTGTTTCTCTCTGCTCCGAGTATTTTCGTAATTGCTGAAACCTCTGTGTTTTTGGTGTACATAGTTGAATATGGGGTGATCCCGATTGACCACGGCTCGATTGGACACCACCAATCACAGCAACCGGTGCTTAGGAGCTTTGTAGTCTCAAGCGCTGTAAGTCCTTTTTCTAAATCGTGTTCTTTATTGCTGCGTGCCTCGAGTGCGTGAATGTCGTCGCGAGACGTGCGAGTGTAACATTTTGGGGGCTCGTCCGTACGATCTGGGCGGATGTGTAATGCTGTGAATCGTGTTGAATGAGCTTGCACCTCTGAGACGATGCCATATTCACTGCGACCTACGCTACGAAAAAGGAAATTCGTTGCGGAGGATTCTTCGCCAGCTTGTGGTGCGGAAGCTTCTTCCACGGATGCCGCTTTGCGAGCAGTGCTCAAGGAGGTGCAACAGATGCGTGTGGAACTGCAGCAGCGCGATGCGGAGATTGTACTAGTACAGCAGTGGCGGAGACAGAGGATTTCGCGACAGCTATGCAACAGCGAGATGCGCGGATCCAGCAGCTCCATGAGAGGCTATGCAGAATTTCAAAAACGCAGCTAAGTCTCTCTAATATAACCCCTCTAATTATTTAATCCAAGACAGCTTAAATCTCATTTTTCCTCATTTTTCCTCATCATTCTTCCCGTCAAATAACCACGGTAAGTTCTCCAAGCGCTTTAACTAGCGCTCTGGCACTTCCGTCTTCCCGAAAATCCAGCCCTGATCGTGCGCCTTTGTGGCATTTGAAGGGCTACTCCCATCCTCAGCTTCGACGGCACTAAACCAAAGTGACGACGAAGCTCCCCTCCTGCGGAGCTCAAGCCAGCGCCTTCCACGGCGTCGAGGCCTCCGTGCTCACTCCCCTCTCTCGCAATCTCGGTACAACGGCCCGCGCCGCTGTGGCCGCCGTCGTATATCGCGCCCGCCCGCAAACCGATTGATACAAGAATTGATACAAGAAAACAGTTTTGGCCGAAAAGAGGGAAGTAATTTTTCTAATAAGAAAAAAAGAGAACAAATTGAGTACGATAAGAAGGAAGAGAATGATAAAGAAAGAAAAGAGAGGGTTAACAAAAATGGGAAATTTTGGAAAAATAGAAATAATGAAAAAGCCGGTATTAAAAAAGAATGTTCGGAATGTGGTAAAGAGGGACATTTTCGTGCTGAATAGCCTAGCAGAGTGGAAACGGAAAACAAGGAATAGTCGAACTTGACGGGGTGAGCTCAACTGAAACGGAAGGCACCCCGATTATTAATAAATGTTATTATAATATTGACAAGGATACTTGTACTTCTAATGATTCTATTATTAATAATTTTTCTTTCAGGAGTAACACAATTGAAAATAAAAATGATTTTTGTACTTACAACCAATGTTCTTTGTCTGATGATTTATGTAATAATCAATATTGTTACAGGGAAAATGAAACCAAATGTGAATTAAAAAAATTTTATTATTAAGGAGAAATAAATGATAAATGTTGTATTTTTAAGACTGATACAGGCATCCACATTTCTATTGTTAACGGTAACTTGATTGGTTCGGATAAACCAAAAATTAGTTTGGATAATTGTATTCTTAAATATCCCATGTGTGGGAACATATTTCAATTAAATATAAAACTTTCGTGAAAGTTCGACTTGCGAAACTATGTGTAGATATTCCGATGTTCATTGCAGAAATGGATGATGATTGAATTTTGGGTGTTGATTTCCTCAAATTAGTTGACTTGCAGAATGTTTTTGATTCTGTTTTTCTTGAACAACCTTCGGATACTGACACTGCTTTTAAGTGCTCTCGCATTGAGAGTGATTCGCCTGTTAGAGTTCCATCGAATTTAGCGCCACTTTTTGAAAGCAGCACACAATATTTGAAAGAAGTCGAAAGGGAAAACTTTGCTAATTTTCTGAACGAATTTTGTGATATATTTTCTGATGAAGTTATTGCGGGGAATTGTAAGATCGGGGAACATGCAATTAATGTAAAAAATTATTCTCCCATTAAACAGATACCCAGACGCATTTCTTTACAAATGAAAAAAGAAGTCAATAAAATTTTGAGGAAATGGAAGAGCAAGGAGTAATTGAGGAATCTTCCAGTCCTTGGATCTCTCCACTGGTATTAGTTAAAAAAAAGGATGGCTCAATCAGTTTTGTGTGGATTATCGGAAATTGAACGCCATTACGATCAAAGATTCTTACCCCTTTTGCCAAGGATAGACGATATACTTCATCGATTATCAGGTAACATTTGGTTTACTACCTTAGATCTTAAGAGTGGATACTAGCAAATAAAAATTCGTTCAGAGGATAGGGGAAAAAACGGCTTTTTCTGTTGGTAATGGCTTGTAGCAGTTTAAAGTGATGCCATTCGGTCTATGTAATGCCCCAGCTACATTTGAACGCGTAATGGAGCAGGTTTTGAAAGAGTCTTTTCAAATTCTGCTTGGTTTATCTTGACGAAGTAATTATTTTTGGAAAATGCTTTGAAGAAATGTTATCGAATTTGAAGAAAATTTTTCTTCGCTTAAGGGAAGTGAATTTAAAAGTTAATCCAAAGAAATATGTTTTCTTCAGTAGGGAAATAAAATATTTGGGTCATATAATTTTGACAGAGGGCGGCATTACTTACTAAGGATCCGGAAAAAATAAACGCTGTAAAGGATTGGCCAATTCCACGAAATAAAAAACATTTAAAGTGTTTTTTTGGATTTTGGTCATAGTATCGTAAATTTGTGAAAGGGTTTTCTTCTTTAGCAAAGCCTCTTTATACGCTTACAGAAAATCAAATTAAGTTTGTGTGGGAGGAAGAACATCAGAGTTCTTTTGACTTAAACCGGGTCTTGATTTCTTCGTCTATACTAGCATTCCTTGAAATGGAAGGGGAATTTATTTTGGATATGGACGCGTCAAACATAGGGATTGAGGCAGTTCTTTCACAAAAACAAGGCAGTGTAGAGAAAGTGATTGCTTATTTCAGCCAAACACTTAATAAGGCCGAAAGGAATTATTGTGTAACGCGGCGCGAACTTTTAGCTATAGTTCAATCAGTGAAATCATTTCACCATTATTTGTATAGACGTAGATTCCTAATACGTACGGATCATGTATCGCTTAAATGGTTATTGTCATTTAAAGATTTAGAAGGTCAACTAGCGCGTTGGATGGAAAGGCTGCAGCAATATGATTTTGAGATCATCCATCGTAAAGGTCTTTCTCACAAGAATGCGGATGGATTATCGAGACAGCCGTGCGCAAGCGATCAGTGTCGTTATTGTGCTTATGTGGAACTAAAAGATGCAGGGAAATTATATTAGAAGAATGGCTTTAATCGAAGATAATCGTCAAAATTGGCGCCAGGAGCAAGAAAAGGATCCCTGCATTAATTTGTTTTTATCCAAGAAAGAGGTTGGTGAGGAACGTCCTCCTTGGCAAGAAGTAGCGGCGAAGGATGTGTCTTCTAAAGTTTACTGGTCCTATTGGGACTCCCTTGAAGTTAAGGGCGGTGCTCTTTTTAAGAGGTGGAAAGCTCCAAATCTGAAGAAAAATATTCTGCAATTAATAGTGCCAAGGAAATTTGTAGTTCAAATTTTAGAGGAAGTGCATAATGCTCCTTTAGGTGGACACTTTGGTGTCAATAAGACGCTCGACAAGATACGGAGGCAATTTTATTGGGCAACTTGCAAACAAGATGTGGAAGAGTGGTGTAAGTCGTGTAAAGTCTGTTTAGTTAAAAAAAGACCTCTCGGAAAAGGAAAATCTCCTCTGCAAACTTATAACGTAGAAGCTCCATTCGAAAAGATTCAATTGTACGTTCTCGGTCCTCTTCCGGCCCATCAATCAATCAAATCCACAAATCAAATCGTTTAAACTTATTAAAAGAGGAGTACTCGGGTCGAAATCTACATAAGTCTTCGGTACTATCGTAGTACTGTCGGATAAAGCCGAAAAGTCGGCCATTACAGGCTGTTTAGAGGTACTTTACTCTTGTGTTTGTGTGTGACGTGCGGTGCAGCGCTGGGATTAAAAAATTGTTTAAACATATTAAAATGGCCAGTGGTATCACTAAAACTTATCAGGAACTATAGAACTCTTCATTCTTCGAGTACTAAAAAACGGCGCAAAAAAAAATAATTTTTTAAAACTTGAGGTGCCCGCTCTTTTTTAAAAATTTATTTAAAAATATTTACTGACCGGAACTCTTGTTTTAATCTATCAAGAACTCTAGTACTCTTCGAGTACTGTAAGATTCCGTAAAAAAAATCGACTTTTACGAATCTTGCGGTGCTACGCGAAGTTAGCACCGCATATTTTTTTTTTAAATCTTTTGGCCTAAATCAACGGTACTGTTAATAAAACCTATCAGGAACTGTAGAACTATTCGGGGTGCAAGCAGTACTGTTATTAAAATTTCCGATTTTTGAAGTTGAGGTGCGAACTTCACAGAGACAGCTGCTGTATTTTGCTCAGGATCTTCGTTTACCGATCGACCTGTTGCGCGGAAGTAGCAGACAGTTGTGTTTTCTTCCTCCTCCTGAGGAAGAAAAAGTTGATTGTCTAGAAAGTTATTTGGGAAGAGTGAAAAGGAAATTAAAGGAGATCCATAAGGTTGTTAGAGAACTAGTGAGCATCAAATCTTTAGAAACAAAAACCTGGTATGATTTAAAGGCCAGGCAGATCAAGTTCGAGCAAGGGCAGAAAGTTTTGTTATATAACCCTCGCAGGGTGAAGAGTAGAGCTTCGAAGATGCAAAATAATTGGGAGGGTTCGTATTTTATTGTAAAGAAACTCAGCGATGTTGTCTATTGTATTCGAAAGTCGAACAAATATAAGAATAAAATAGTTCACACTAACAGGTTAGCGCCTTATGCCGAGAGGGAATGAACCGATTTCAACAAGAAGTAAATAGAAATTCGGAGGCCTGATATCTCATGTAATGAGATTTTAGTAGTAATTCGATTCTATTAATAAGAGTATGCTGTTCGGTAATTGTTTCTTAAGTTACAGGAGTTGAGAGGCCGCTCGCACTGACGGAACCAACGATGACAGTGGTTACGGCGTCGAGGGACAAGGAGATGCTTCAATTATTTTTTTTTAGAAGGCCGCCTCTCCCGCGGTTTTTTGAACCATGGTTTTTCGGCGGGACGGAGGGCAAATGCCGAAGCGGGGATTGGGAGCAGATGGACCATGGTTATTAAGAATGAGTACTTTTCCCACCTCCCTTTCCGAAAAAAGAAGAATCAAAGGTGCAAAGCCTCAAGAGAAGAGGCAAGAGAATCTTGAAGTTCCCTTCACGAAGACGAGGAGGTGCCCGAATGGGTTCCGCATTCCGGAGGATTGATTTTCCCCGGGAAGGAACTGAAGAGTGGTCCTGCTCGGAAGGGAAGAGGGGATTCAAGAGACCTCGGAGCTCCGGAATATTGTAGTAGCAGCTTAGTAAGGAGCAGAGAATCCAGATGGAGGGTCAAGAAACTGAAATGGCCGGTGTTCACAAAGGAATTGTGATCGTCCGGACGACAATCTGTAAAAGGGAGGGCAGTGTTATGCCCGTTTCGCCTCGACACCCTTTAAGCACCGAAGTTCACGTTCCTCGATGAAGGAAGATCGCGTTGTTTGGCGACGAGGGGTCTTGTTTAGAAGAACGATCTTGGAGAGAGTCGTGAATACGGATGTGTTTCTCTCTGCTCCGAGTATTTTCGCAATTGCTGAAACCTTTGTGTTTTTGGTGTACATAGTTGAATATACGTTACTTATTTCCTCTTTTTAAATCGTGTTCTTTTGAATCTTCAGATTTGGAGCTTCTTACCTCTTAAAAAGAACACCATCCTTAACTTCAAGGGAGTCCCAATAGGACCAGTAAACTTTAGAAGACACATCCTTCGCTGCTACTTCTTGCCAAGGAGGGCGTTCTTCGCCAGCCTCTTTCTTGGATAAAAACAAATTAATGCAGAGATCCTTTAATTGCTTCTGGCGCCAATTTTGACGATTATCTTCTATTAAAACCATTCTTCTAATATAATTTCTCTGTTTCGTGGCTTCTTTTAACTCCACATTAGCACAATAACGACAATGATCTCTTGCGCACGGCCGTCTCGAATCCATCCGCATTCGTGTGAGAAAGACCTTTACGATGGATGATCTCAAAATCATATTGCTGCATCCTTTCCATCCAACGCGCTAGTTGACCTTCTAGATCTTTAAATGACAACAACCATTTAAGCGATAGATGATCCGTACATATTAGGAATCTACGTCCATACAATTAATGGTGAAATGATTTCACTGATTGAACTATAGCCAAAAATTCACACCGCGTTACACAATAATTCCTTTCAGCCTTATTTAGCGTTTGGCTGAAATAAGCAATCACTTTTTCTACACTGCCTTGTTTTTGTGAAAGAACTGCCCCAATTCCTATGTTTGACGCGTCCGTGTTCAAAATAAATTCGCCTTCCATTTCAGGGAATGCTAGTATAGGCGAAGAAATCAAGCTCTAAGTTATCAAAAGAACTGATGTTTTTCTTTCCAAACAAATTTAATTTAATTTTCTGTAAGCATATAAAGAGGCTTTGCTAAAGAAGAAAATCCTTTCACAAATTTACGATAGTATGAGCAAAATCCAAGAAAACTCTTTAAATGTTTTTTATTTCATGGAATTGACCAATCCTTTACAGCGCTATTTTCTCCGAATCCGTAGTAATGCCCTCTGTCGAAATTATAAGACCCAAATATATTATTTCCTTACTGAAGAAAACACATTTCTTTGGATTAACTCTTAAATTCACTTCCCTTAAGCGAAGAAAAATTTTCTTCTAATTCCATAACATTCCTTCAAACTTTTTCCAGAAATAATTACGTCGTCAAGATAAACCAAGCAGATTTTGAAAAGATACTCTTTCAAAACCTGCTCCATTACGCGTTCAAACATAGCGGGGGCATTACATAGGCCGAATGGCATCACACTTTAAACTGCCACAAACTATTACCAACCGAAAAAGCCGTTTTTTCCCTATCCTCTGAACGAATTTTTATTTGCCAGTATCCACTCTTAAGATCTAAAGTGGTAAACCAAATGTTACCTGATAATCGATGAAGTATATCGTCTATCCTTGGCAAAAGGGGTAAGAATCTTTGATCGTAATGGCGTTCAATTTCCGATAATCCACACAAAACTGATTGAGCCATCCTTTTTTTTAACTAATACCAGTGGAGAGATCCAAGGACTGGAAGATTCCTCAATTACTCCTTGCTCTTCCATTTCCTCAAAATTTTATTGACTTCTTTTTTCATTTGTAAAGAAATGCGTCTGGGTATCTGTTTAAT
The DNA here is from genome assembly GCF_001594075.2 of Trachymyrmex cornetzi. Classification (NCBI taxonomy): domain Eukaryota; kingdom Metazoa; phylum Arthropoda; class Insecta; order Hymenoptera; family Formicidae; genus Trachymyrmex; species Trachymyrmex cornetzi. The sequence continues at coordinate 273,331 of NW_017296190.1, read as the reverse complement.
GGGAGAATAATTTTTTACATTAATTGCATGTTCCCCGATCTTACAATTCCCCGCAATAACTTCATCAGAAAATATATCACAAAATTCGTTCAGAAAATTAGCAAAGTTTTCCCTTTCGACTTCTTTCAAATATTGTGTGCTGCTTTCAAAAAGTGGCGCTAAATTCGATGGAACTCTAACAGGCGAATCACTCTCAATGCGAGAGCACTTAAAAGCAGTGTCAGTATCCGAAGGTTGTTCAAGAAAAACAGAATCAAAAACATTCTGCAAGTCAACTAATTTGAGGAAATCAACACCCAAAATTCAATCATCATCCATTTCTGCAATGAACATCGGAATATCTACACAAAGTTTCGCAAGTCGAACTTTCACGAAAGTTTTATATTTAATTGAAATATGTTCCCACACGTGGGATATTTAAGAATACAATTATCCAAACTAATTTTTGGTTTATCCGAACCAATCAAGTTACCGTTAACAATAGAAATGTGGATGCATGTATCAATCTTAAAAATAAAACATTAATTATTTGTGTTTCTCCTTTATAACAAAATTTCTTTAATTCACATTTCATTTTCCCTGGAAAAATATTAATTATTACATAAATCATCAGACAAAGAACATTGGTTGTAAGTACAAAAATCATTTTTATTTTCAATTGTGTTACTCCTGAAAGAAAAATTATTAATAATAGAATCATTAGAAGTACAAGTATCCTTGTCAATATTATAATAACATTTATTAATAATCGGGTTGCCTTCCGTTTCAGTTGAGCTCACCCCGCCAAGTTCGACTATTCCTTGTTTTCCGTTTCCGCTCTGCTAGGATATTCGGCACGAAAATGCCCCTCTTTACCACATTCCGAACATTCTTTTTTAATACCAGCTTTTTCATTATTTCTATTTTTCCAAAATTTCCCATTTTTGTTAACCCTCTGTTTTATTTCTTTATTATTCTCTTTCTTCTTATCGTACTCAAATTGTTCTCTTTTTTTCCTATTAGAAAAATTACTTCCCTCTTTACGGCCAAAACTATTTTCTTGAATCAATCTGACATTTTTGCTCTTTTAATAGCAATTCTAAGTGAAGTTATTCCTTCCAACTGTAAAGCCGTCTTTCCAAAGCCGTCCGATAAAGCGGAAACGAACTGTGCACACGCGATCTTATGGCGCACCAAATCGATACACTCCGGGTATGCCAACCGCGCGAGTCTCTCAATATCCGAACCAAAAGAAGCTACAGTCTCTCCGAATTGTTGCTTCCCATTCGTAAATTGTGTATAGTAATTTTGCAAAGAATGAGCTTCGTCGAAACGTAATACCAACTTCGCTTTCAATTCCGCGGAACTAAGTTTTCAAAATTCTGAACTCTTTCAATTACTGTGCGCGCTTTACCCCTCAAACACCACACTAACACGACAGTTTTCGTTCTTTCTGCCCAGCAATTCGCATAAGCAATCAACTCGAACTGCGCAAAGAATTCCCGCAAAGGAGCATTACCATCAAAAACGTGCGGTTTAAGTTTAACACCCGCGATTGAATTGACAAGGTTAAAAGCCCCGCGGCAGGCGCAAAACAGTTGGCAGTACCCGCAGTGCAATTAACCTTACTAGACGCGACCGGATTTACGCAATTCGCGACAGGCACGGAGCGATCAAAAACATCCGCAGCAATGGCGTCCTCGTTACAAACAAACGAACCATTCGGTAAAGCGTAGTTATTAAAGGGATTTAGCTGCGCTGTTAAAATCCTGCATAGCCTCTCATGGAGCTGCTGGATCCGCGCGTCTCGCTGTTGCATAGCTGTCGCGAAACCCTCCTATCTCCGCCGCTGCTGTACAATCTCTGCATCGCGCTGCTGTAGTTCCACACGCATCTGTCGCACCTCCTCGAGCACTGCTCGCAAAGCGGCATCCGTGGAAGAAGCTTCCGCACCATAAGCTGGCGAAAAATCCTCCGCAACAAAACTCCTTTTTCGTAACGTGGGTCGCAGTGCATATGGCATCATCTCAGAAGTGCAAGCTCGTTCAACACGATTCACAGCACTACACATCCGCGCAGATCGTATGGACGAGCCCCCAATGTTACGCCCGCACTTCTCGACGACGTTCCCGCACTCTAGACGCGCAGTAATAAAGAACACAGTTTAAGAAGAGAAAACAAGCAACGTATATTCAGCTATGTACATAAGAACGCAGAGGTTTCAGCAATTTCGAAAATACTCGGAGCAGAGAGTAACACGTCCGCTCGTATTCATGGCTCTCTCCAAGATCGTTCTTCTCAACAAATTCCTTGTCGCCAAGCAACACGATCTTCCTTCGTCGAGGAACGTGAACTTTGGTGCTTAACGGGTGTCTAGGCGAAACAGGCATAACAATATATTTAAATACCAGGTATGTAAATATGAAACCAGAATTTATAGATGGCCATAGCTGTCAATATAGTTGCCGTCAGACCGCGTCATTGACGCCATTTCCTTGTACTGACATCTGACAAAGATTTTCAACTTACAACTATACAACTTTCATACAACAGTATAGTTTGTAATAGCGTTGAACATGTCGAATTTTGTGCCTGGAAACTACGATTTGCGGACAGCATTGATTTTTTGTTACAATTTGAAGAAAACTGCTGCAGAATCGCATCGAATGCTTGTCGAAGTTGACGGTGAGCATGCTCTTGGTAAATCACAGTGCTTTGAGTGGTTTAAAAAATTCAAAAGTGGCGATTTTGACGTGAGAAACGAAGAACGTGGAAAACCACCGAAAAAATTTGAAGACAGCGAATTGCAAGCATTGTTGGATGAGAATGACGTTCAAACTCAACAACTCGCGGATCAATTGAATGTGACACGAGAAGCCGTCTCCATACGTTTGAAATCCATGGGAAAGATCCAGAAGATGGGAAAATGGGTTCCACATGAACTGAATGAAAGACAGCAGGAAAACCAAAAAACTACTTGCGAAATGCTGCTCGCCAGGTACAAGAGAGTCATTTCTCCATCGAATTGTGACTGACGATGAAAAGTGGATATATTTTGAGAATCCTAAGCGTAAAAGATCATGGGTAACTCCAGGCGAACCATCGACATCGACTGCAAGGCCAAATCGCTATGGACGGAAGACAATGCTCTGTGTTTGGTGGGATCAGAAAGGTGTATTCTATTATGAGCTGCTAAAACCTGATGAAACCGTTAATACTAAACGCTACCGACAACAAATGATCAATTTAAATCAAGCTTTGCGTGAAAAACGACCGGAATATCAAAAAAGGCAACAAAAGTGATTTTGCTTCATGATAATGCACCATCACACACAGCAAAACTGGTCAAGGAAACGATTGAAGCGTTTGGTTGGGAAATACTTTCGCATACGGCTTATTCACCAGACTTGGCTCCGTCCGATCACTACTTATTTGCATAGATGGGACACGCACTTGCTCAGCAGCGCTTCACTTCTTACAAAGATGTACGAAAATGGCTAGATGACTGGTTTGGCTCAAAAGAGCAACAATTTTTTTGGCGTGGCATCCACAAATTGTCAGACAGGTGGGAAAAATGTATAGCTAGCGATAGGCAATACTTCGAATAAAATATTTTTTATCATTTTCGTGCAATAAACGTGTATTTTCTGTTTAAAAATTCCGGTTTCATATTTACATACCTGTTAGTACGTTATACCGTGTTTCGGAATGACCATGAGTTATGGTGCTCACCCATGCAGCGAAATAGCGTAACGCGGAACGAGAGCAGAACCAATCACAAGCGTTCCGGACCAATTACAGTTGGCGCGGAACGCTTGTGATTGGTTCTGCTCTCGTTCCGCGTTACGCTATTCCGCTGCATGGGTAAACACCCTTAACTCTCTGAAGCGGGGAGCACAGACTCTTGCATAATGCATAAAACATGAAGCATAAGAAAATCAATCAATCAGTGTCCTTTATTTCATGGAAAAGAAGGAAATAAAAGACTTTGATTGGTTCATTTTCTTATGCATTATGTGTTATGCGTTATGCAAGAGTCTGTGCTCCCCGCTTTAGGGTATATCCACACAAACTTATAATTTTCTTTATGCATACGTTTATGCGGCTATGCAAGTTTGTGTGGATATACCTTTACTCAGAGTAAGGTTTTGGAACGCACCCTTGAAAGCAGCATGTCATAATACATAGTATATAGGTAAACCCAAAGACATACACTACGTTTACACGGCACGCTTTACGCCGAAGTTATAACATCGATATTATGTAACTGCCCAATCACAGTCATTCCATTCTTCAGAGGAATAACTATGATTGGCCAGTTTCATAACATCGATGTTATAACTTGGGCGTAAATGGAACATTAAACACTGAACTAATTATTTTCACAGTGGAACAACACAATTGCACTCAGTGCGCACCAGTGTTGCACCAGTTTTCCCAGTGGAAAACGCTATAAGTTGAAATTGAGGTTGTGTTCGTGCTAAGGTATGATATTATGTTATGATATGATATTACATTATTGTAATTAATGTTATAACAATGACATTGTTTAGTTTCAATGGGTGCATTCAGTACTACAACCGCTCACTGAGCGCTCAGTGAGCTTTTATATTTAATTGGTGTATATTTTTAAATCTAATGGAATATGCCAATCAAATGCAAGAGCTCACTGAGCGCTCAATGAGCGGGGGTAGTATTGAATACACCCAATAGGTGCATCCAGAAGCACGACCGCTCATTGAGCGCTCATTGAGCTCTTGTATCTGTTTGGTCTATATTTTTCGATCTAATGGAATATGCCAATCAGATGCAAGAGCTCACCGAGCGCTCAGTGAGCGGTCGTGCTTCTGGATGCACCCAATGACATTTTGACGTTTAAAATTCTTTAAATGTAAAAATTTAATTTAAAAACATGTTTTAAATAAATTAATGAATCAGAATATTGTAAAATAAGTAATTTAAGTTTGAACATAGTTATATATTATTTATTTTTAGGGGTGAATAAAATGGATGTCTAATGACATGTTTCATTGAACCGCACTAAACCTGCATTATGACTGCACAGTGCAGTTTTCATCTAAACCTAGCATGGCGGTAGTGCTGCACCAGTTTTTCCAGTAGAAAACGCTAATAGAGAATGGACTGCGCGATCCGTATCTAATAGCGTTTTCCACTGGGAAAACTGGTGCAACACTGGGGCGCACTGAGTGCAATTGTGTTGTTCCACTGGGAAAACTAGTTCAGTGTTTAATGTTCCATTGATAAAACTGGTGCAAAAAACTTGCACTGAGTTCAACTTTTGCTCCACTGTCTTTGAAGTCAGTGGAGACCAGTGCAAGTTGAAATTGAGGTTGCGTTCGTACTAAAGGGCTTCACACATGAAATGCATAACAGAGCATAAGCATAACATAAGGCCGCTAAACCAATGAGCATCTTATGTAAATCAATATGGCGACATTATGCTAGATGCTCATTGGTCCAGCAGTCTTATGTTATGCTTATGCTCTGTTATGCATTTCATGTGTGAAGCCCTTAAGGGTATATCCACACAAGTTTGCATAGCCGCATAAACGTATGCATAAAGAAAATTACCTAATCACATTTCTCCTATAGAGACGCACGTAAAATGTGATTGGATAATTTTCTTTATGCATACGTTTATGCGACTATGCAAGTTTGTGTGGATATACCCTAAGGTATGATATTATGTTATGGTATGATATTACATTATTGTAATTAATGTTATAACAATGACATTGTTTAGTTTCAATGTTTCTAATAATAGCTATGCGATGACATTTTGACATTTAAAATTCTTTAAATGTAAAAATTTAATTTTAAAAAATGTTTTAAATAAATTAATGAATCAGAATATTATAAAATAAGTAATTTAAGTTCGAACATAGTTATATATTTTTTTAGGGGTGTTATAAAATAAATGTCAATAAAATGGATGTCTAATAATATGTTCCATTGAACCGCACTAAACCTGCACTATTACTGCACTACTGCAGTTTTCATCTAAAGCTAGCACGGCGCTAGTGCTGCACCAGTTTTCCCAGTGGAATACGCTATAAGTAATATATCAAATGTGGTCGATAATAATGAGAGAAAGGGACCGTGGGAGACGGCCAATCCCCCTCTCATTTTCTCTCCCATTACACCATTGAATGGAAAGAGATAGAAATGACCGTCTGTCACGGTCCCTCTCTTTCATCCCTATCGACCATTTTGACACACGGATCGCGCAGTCCATTCTCTATGTCTTTGGTCTCCACTGACTTCAAAGACAGTGGAGCAAAAGTTGAACTCACTGCAGTTTTTTGCACCAGTTTTATCAATAGGCCTGTTCTTTTTGATTGAACTTTTGCACCAGTTCATTTTTCTTCTTTTTCTATCCAGGAGGAAAGAAAAAGAAGAAGAACGAACTGGTGCAAAAGTTCAGACAAAAAGAACAGGCCTAATGGAACATTAAACACTGAATTAGTTTTCACAATGGAACAACACAATTGCAGTCAGTGCGCACCAGTGTTGCACCAGTTTTCCCAGTGGAAAACGCTAATAGACGAGGTCCTCAAAAAGCGTGTCCAAAAGTAGTCATCTGAATTAGTTCGATCGAGATGTAGCTTTCTCTCTCTCGTTCCACTAGACCGTTCTCGCAGTTTGCATGGTAGGCCATACCAATTTTATACGAAGAATGCTCCATTCTTCGTGCAGTTGTAATGTCAATTTACGTCTTCCTGTTACTGTCAGAGTATAATGTCAAAGAATAACGTCTCTATTCTTAGGTTATGTGTGTTCGATTGTGTGTGCGTAAGCATATATGAGAGGAGTGTTGCGATTCGGACGCTGCCTACCGAGAACCATCAATACCAATTTATAGCTTCTTCTTCTTCTTCTAAGTTTGGATGGCCCTGGTCCTCGACAACGAGGTAAACTTGGCCAGTCTTACTCCTGACTCCTCCAACCTTCCACAAGGAGTAGGGTGCTAAAACACCACAGCGGGTATATGGATAATTCTGCAACCAAATGAGCATTAGTGAT
>NW_017296190.1:260739-263053 GCF_001594075.2 Trachymyrmex cornetzi | reverse complement strand
CCTGTTCTGTTGAGACATTACAAAGCGGAGCCAGGCTGGCTGAAGCGATAGTTATATCTATAACGGATTTATTTGACCCAGGGGGGGGTAAGAAAGGTAGGATTGCCATCATTCATCACACAGGCTTTGCTGTCATTCACTGCTCCCAGGAGCGCCCTGCCAGGACGATCCGATTTTGAGCAACCCCAGAAAGTGTTATGCGCATTAAAATCTCCAAGTACAATAGCATACTTATATGTAGAGATCAATTGAGAGAGCTTGTTATACCATTCAGGCGGTGTAAATTTGTTGGGGTGACGGTAAATGTTAATGACTACTAACTTGTCATCAAGCATGTCAAGAGATATGCCCTGAATTTCAATTGAAGGATGCGATAAATCTGTTAGGTCTAAGTGGTTAAAAATTATATTATTTCTCAGTAACATGCCGATTCCCCTCTTACCAGGGCCATCCGCGTCCATTTTCACAGATTGAAAGAAAAGAAGTCGGAAAGAGATATTAGGGAACAACAGGGTATCCTGTATGCACAAAATGTCAAATTGTTTGCTTAGTTGTTGCAGCTGAGGAAGTTTACCCCGAATTCCGCAGCAGTTCCACTGTAAGATGCGAGTAGAATGAGAGTGCTTATTATATTGAGTGAAGGTAATTACTGTAGTTATCATAGTAGTCAGAATTGGAAGGAAGAGGGTAAGTGTTGTGCTGAGATTCCGCAGAGCTCTCCGTGCAAAAACCTAGTGTAGTCAAAATGTCGGAAGCTTTTTTAAGTAGGTTGATAATGGGAGATATAAAGTTTCTAATAGAGGGAATGCTGATTAGAGACTCACAATTTTCCAGAAAAACTATGACTTTGTGTAAAGTCGTACCTATACTTTCATTCTCCTTCGTTGTTGATTGGTCTTCGTTAGTTAAGACAGAGCTATGACTTCTCCCTTGGACCTCCGCCCGTATGCACCTCGTCAGGGTATATCTTGCTATGTCCATTAGGTGTCGACAATAATTTTTTATGTTCTTCGGAATATCCCGACCTATTAATCGGGCGTGATGTTCGAACGCCGGTAGAGTAGGGGGTCGAGGCAATTTTATATCTTCCTGCAACAGATTCTATTCCTCGTATAGTTGGTTTTCCTTTAGAAGGACCCGGATGACCTTGTCCTTGACCAGAAGTCGTCTGCAATGACGTTGCTGTGACGCTGGCGTAGCTCCCGTGTGGAAAATGAGAAGAGGGATCCCCGAGATCATTTAAATGTTGAAAGCGATTGGAGGTGGGTAAAGAGGAAAAATTGGAATTATTTATATCGGAAGGAGAAGCTGTCGAAGGGAAAAAAGAAGAAGAAGATTTAGTTTTTAAGTAGGGAAAATTCCTGAAGTCTTGAATGATATTATAGGAGGGTAAAGGGGTAGGATTATTGGTAGCTACTATTCTTCTAGCTTCCACAAGCGGGATATTTTCCTGCGCTGCTAATCCAAGTATGGATTTATGCCTGATTATGATAGGGCACGAGTACGAAATTGCCAGATGATCCCCCCCGCAATTGATGCATTTGGGTTGCTCTTGTTGTTCGGAGCAAGAGTGATCATCCTCCTTGGAGGTTCCACAAAATAAGCAGCGTGGTCTGGTACTCTTGCAGTCTCGACCAAGATGTCCCACTCTGTAGCATGCGTAGCATAACTTTGGCTTAGGAACGAATGGCTCTATCTTATAGATGGCGTTGAACAAAACCACCTCCTTTGGGAGCGTTTGACCTGCAAATTTGATACAGAAAGTACGAGATGGTACATATGTGGTCTTACCGTCAATTGTCATGCGTCTGTTCAAACGCTGAGCGTCTAGTATTTTGATCGTAGAGGTTAAATTTTCTTTTACGCATTCCGTTGAAATAGCCTGGTCGATTCCCTTAAGAATACCCGTGCGGAGGACTTTAAAAGATGGAATGAAAGCATGTAATTTATTTTTTTCGAACACCGGATTAGATAGTAAACGATTAGCAGCATCAGCCGATTTGGCCTCTATGATGGCCTTGCCAGCGCCTAGCCTCTTAATAAGAAGGATGTCATTCTTGATTGAATCTGATATTATACGAGATAATACAGAAAAATGAATAGGGGCTGCCTTGTCAGAGTAAACATAAATGACATATGGTTGTAAATCATTCTTAGAATATTTGTTAGGTGTCATGCTTATTTTATTATTATTTTCGTTCAGAGGGGAAGAGTCGACATGACCGGTACGTAGACCCTCACGCGGTCGACGGCCAGATTCGGGTGCAGGTGTCGGGATCTTTGATTTGACTTCTTCGTCTGTTACCTGAGCACT
>NW_017296190.1:258298-259789 GCF_001594075.2 Trachymyrmex cornetzi | reverse complement strand
CTTGCACTATTCAGTGCAACCCATGGAACTCGTCCAGTGTTGGTGTGAACTGAGTGCGCACTGGTGCGCACTAACTTTTGCCCAATCGAAAACGCTATTAGAAACCTGATTTTGACCACACTTTTTAAAGCCAGTTCGGTCTCCTGGTCTCTATACTACATGCCCAACTCAAAAGTAGATTGACGATAAAGGGTGCGTTCGGGGAGCTCACTACCAGACTACCGCATCACTCTATCCTTGTTGTTTATTAGACGAAAAACAAGGACAGAACGATTCGATAGCGCTGGTAGTGAGCTCCTCTAATCCAGAGTGATCTCGGAATGACTCTAAACGTTTCTGAACGCTTTGGGTAAATTATACCTGAAGTTTCTGAACGCCCAAGGCGCACACTAGAGCACTCCAGAGTTAAGCGGGGAGCACAGATTCTTGCATAACGCATAAGTCCGGATCTACAATAGGTGTTTTATGCCTTATGCCGTAAGAAACTGACCAATTACAGTCGAATCCGAAAAGAATAAGCGACTGTGATTCGCCCATTTCTTATGGCTTAAGGCTTAAAACCCTATAGTAGATCCGGGGTAACACGTAATGCATAAGAATATGTACCAATCGAAGTTCTCCGTTTCTTTCCCTTCCATGTAATAGAGAACTCTGGTTGGTTCAATTTCTTATGCCTCATGTGTTATGCGTTATGCAAGAGTCTGTGCTCCCCGCTTTAGGACCCAGACACAAGCTTTTGCATAACGCATAATACATAGTGCATAATGAAATCAACCAATCGAAATTCTTCTTTTCCATGGAATGAGAGGAAAGGAAAGCTTCTGATTAGTTGATTCGCTTATGCACTATGCGTTATGCGTTATGCAAAAGCTTGTGTCTGGGTCCTAAAGCGGGGAGCACAGACTCTTGCATAACGCATAACACATGAGGCATAAGAAATTGAACCAACCAGAGTTCTCTATTACATGGAAGGGAAAGAAACGGAGAACTTCGATTGGTACATATTCTTATGCATTACGTGTTATGCGTTATGTAAGAGTCTGTGCTCCCCGCTTTATCTAGGCGTAAGTCCAGTTCTACAATAGGGTTTTAAGCCTTAAGCCATAAGATATAGGCGAATCGCAGTCGCTTATTCTTCTCGGATTCGACTGTAATTGGTCAATTTCTTATGGCTTAAGGCCATTCTACAATGGTAGTAAGCAGTAGAAAGTAAGAAGTAAAGTATTATGGGCATTAAGAACATTACTACGGCCGCGGTCCGATTCACGCTTATAGCGTGATTAGTGCGCTCACGGTTGCTTATGGTTGGTCCATTTCGTGCTTGCAGCGCCAGTGTGAACACAGTGACGTCATAGTTACATAGCACTCACGGTGCTTCTTAGGCTGCGGTCCACTTAGCGCTTCAAACGTTAAGGCCTAAACACAATGCCAGGCAATAGCGATAGTATAGCGATAGGAATAATATAGAAATAAGAGATACATAAACTATCG
>NW_017296190.1:255568-257583 GCF_001594075.2 Trachymyrmex cornetzi | reverse complement strand
CATTCTGTTCTTCTTCTCCGCTATAACCTCTTTTCACGATCTGTCGACTCAATTAGTTTGATTATGAGAAAATGGATCATTCCAATTATTGTGATAATAGTTACCTTAATACGGATAATACATCGTACGACATACAGGACATCAATGACACTCAAGCGAGCAATAATGAAAAATTCGGCGACGAACTTTTAATCGATCTTATACGAAGTCGTCCTTATCTGTATGATAAATATTTAAAAGATTATAGAAATACCAAATTGAAAGACAATGCATGGAAAGAAATTTAGTGATTGGTGACCCGTGTCCTGTAATGATTTAACATTTTTAGGTTACGTCTACTGAAGCAGAAGAGCATACTACAGTATGTACGCGATCTGATTGGTTGGCCTTTATTTCTTTCACCGCATTGTGCAACGGGAGGCGATAGTTTATGTATCTCTTATTTCTATATTATTCCTATCGCTATACTATCGCTATTGCCTGGCATTGTGTTTAGGCCTTAAGTCCTCCATAACCATATCTGCAATGATGGGAAACAACGGAGAACCCATGGGTGTTCCAAATTTCTGAACGTAAATTCTATTGTTAAAAGTAAAAAAGGTAGACTCTAATATTAATCGTAAAGCTGTAAGAAATTTCTCTTTTGGTATACCACAGCCACGTGTATAAAATGCCATCTGTTTGACACACCTTTTATAGCCAAATCTAACGGAATGTTAGTGAACAAAGATATTGCGTTTAAAGAAACCAATAAAAAATTATTATTTAAACAAAAACCATTAAGTTTTTCAACTAATTTGAAAGTGTTATCAATGTGGCTAAGTGGTTTAGGAACATTCTTTACGATAATATTATGCAAGAATGAAGCTAATGAATAAAGATAGTCTAGTGCCGATAACTTTTGTAGATAAAAAAATTAATAACAGGCAACGACCGGCTGGGAAATGAAGTTAAAGTTGTTGTTGTAACAAAACGAAAAAAAAATGTTTAAACACGAGATAATGTGAAATGGTAAAATGGGGGTGCTGTTTAGGGGTTGAAATCGGTTTTTCTCGACTTGCAACGAAGGGTGACCTCCTAGTGGAAAATGTTCAATACAAAAGTTATAGCTAATAAAAAAATCTAAAACTTTTGTATTTGACATTTTTCAACATAACCTCAAATTTTTCGAGAAAATGGCGAAAAACTGATTTTTCAGTTTTTAATTTTTTTCTCACGTAAAAATAATTTAATTTACATGAAATTTTGTGGAAGTATACCTTTTTTTGCCTGGAATAAGCTTGATTTTTTTGGAATTAAAAAAACAAATAGTTTTTGAGATGTTGACACTATTTTAAAAAACTACCCTCATCTTCCACGGACAACTTTATTGATTTTTTTGTATTTTTATATTTATATATATATCATTTTAACCGTTGTGTACTTTCAAATGGTCTATGCATGTTGTAGGTTAAATTTTCATTAAACGGCTTAAAATTACGAAAAACCGAAAAAAGTGACTTTTCTAAACACTAATTCATCAATTTCTCTAATGATTTTCAATTTTGTTGTTATTTTTGTTAATAATTGACTACATTTTAATGACAGGACGTATTGTAATGTAATATTACTAAAGTTGATTTAATTTTATAAAGGAAAAAGAGGAAAGGTATTAAAAATAACATTTTAATGGCTATAAATTGTACCATATTGAGAGTCATAATCTGTCAATAAGATTCGCTAACTTAGTGTGCATATTATTAATGTATATTTTATTATCTTTTCATTATGTGTAGTATAGTAATGAGTCATGTAGGTTATTTAAAATAAAATATTTTTAATAAATTATAATTAAACATATAGTAGTCAAAAATAAAACAGTATTTTTTTTCTATTTATTTATAAATATACTTCAGAATTAGAAAGTTCTATTGACGAAGAAAAAGTACGACCGAAACTGAAAAGACAAAAAACTAATTAAATGTTTTCATTTTATTATACATTTTGTAATTTTATAAATAAATAGAAAAAAAATA
>NW_017296190.1:253709-255019 GCF_001594075.2 Trachymyrmex cornetzi | reverse complement strand
AAATTATTTTTACGTGAGAAAAAAATTAAAAACTGAAAAATCAGTTTTTCGCCATTTTCTCGAAAAATTTGAGGTTATGTTGAAAAATGTCAAATACAAAAGTTTTAGATTTTTTTATTATCTATAACTTTTGTATTGAACATTTTCCACTAGAAGGTCACCCTTCGCCGCAAGTCGAGAAAAACCGATTTCAACCCCTAAACAGCATTTTACCCCATTTCACCATTTCACATTATCTCGTGTTTAAACATTTTTTTTTTCGTTTTGTTACAGCTTTAACTTCATTTTCCAGCCGGTCGTTGCCTGTTATTAATTTTTTTTTTAGCATTTAAAATACGCTTTGGCACCAGCCTAAGAGGGCTATCAATAGACAAAACAATAATTCTCAAAGGACACCCCTCCTTGTGAATCTTAGGAAGTCCATAGACTCTAGGAAGGATCCCATCACTGCAATATAATCTTTTGTACAATTTCGAATCTATATACCCACAATTCTTCCACCTCGTCAATAACATTCTCACTGATTCAGTCAGTCTTCTAGTTGGATCCCTATTGATTACTGTGTACGTGCTACTATCATCTAATATATTAAGCGTTTTTGTTTGTACTCATCTTGGTCAATTTATTGATGTCATGATTAACTTGAAGAAAAATTATGTTAAATTGATTAAGTCCATCGAAAACACTGTCAAAAGCTTAAATAATACTTGCGTGTTGGATGTAAGAAATCGGACAATCTCGTTGATACAGAAAATGACTTTTACGAAACCAGTTAATCATGATATCAATAAAAGACTAACTTTTTTACTTAAAATCACCAAGAGTTTCATTAAAAAGAATTCAAATATTTTATTTATGAGAGCTACAAGGGTAATGTTACTGTAGCAAGTGACCAAGATGAGCACAAACAAAAAATGCTTAATATGTTAGATGATAGTAGCACGTACACAGTAATCAATAGGAATCCAACTAGAAGACTGACTGAATCAGTGAGAATGTTATTGACGAGGTGAAAGAATTGTGGATGGCACTCAGTTGGACACGGCTCAATTGGACACGAGCCACTCACAGCGCTTGAGACTACAAAGCTCCTAAGCACCGGTCGCTGTGATTGGTGGTGTCCAATCGAGCCGTGGTCAATCGGGATCACCCCAAGAATTGTGGGTATATAGATTCGAAATTGTACAAAAAGATTATATTGCAGTGATGGGATCCTTCCCAGAGTCTATAGACTTCCTAAGATCCACAAGGAGGGGTGTCCTTTGAGAATTATTGTTTTGTCTATTGATAGTCCTCTTTAGGGCCTGAGC
>NW_017296190.1:240503-253688 GCF_001594075.2 Trachymyrmex cornetzi | reverse complement strand
TTTTTTTTTCGTTTTGTTACAACTTTAACTTCATTTCCCAGCCGGTCGTTGCCTGTTATTAATTTTTTTATCTACAAAAGTTATCGGCACTAGACTATCTTTATTCATTAGCTTCATTCTTGCATAATATTATCGTAAAGAATGTTCCTAAACCACTTAGCCACATTGATAACACTTTCAAATTAGTTGAAAAACTTAATGGTTTTTGTTTAAATAATAATTTTTTATTGGTTTCTTTAAACGCAATATCTTTGTTCACTAACATTCCGTTAGATTTGACTATAAAAGGTGTGTCAAACAGATGGCATTTTATACACGTGGCTGTGGTATATCAAAAAAGAAATTTCTTACAGCTTTACGATTAATATTAGAGTCTACCTTTTTTACTTTTAACAATAGAATTTACGTTCAGAAATTTGGAACACCCATGGGTTCTCCGTTGTTTCCCATCATTGCAGATATGGTTATGGAGGACTTAGAGAATGAAACATTGGAGAGATTTGGAACTGAGCTACCCTTTTATTTTAGATATGTAGATGGCGTTGCGACTACTATTTCTAATCGTTTAATTGATGAATTTCTAGAGTTATTTAACTCTTTTCATCCTAGGTTACAGTTCACTTTAGAGGTTGGTGGTGACCGATTGAATTTTTTAGACGTGACGATAATCAGTATGAATGGAAAATTGGAATTTAATCTTTATCATAAGTTAACTTTCTCCGGGAGGTATCTCAGTTTTTTATCTCTTCACCTACTTTCACAAAAAAGAGGCGTTCTTATGAGTATGGTGGACAGAGCTTTTTTATTATCTCATCCAAAATATCATAGTGACAATTTCAAGTTTATTATCAAGACATTTTTGGTTAATGATTACCCTATGAATTTGATTTTTGACACGATCAATTTACGATTAAGATCACTTTTAACATGTAAGCCACTTAAACAAACTGACAAATCTAACATAGATAATAAAATAACTTCATGATTTACTGTTCCATTTTTATCGTGTATTTATGACAAATTTAAGAGTATTATCAAAGATTTTAATGTTAAATTATCCTTCTTTAGTTTAAATAAACTTGACGGAATTATTAAAGCACAAAAAGATAGTCTTTTTCATGAATCGAAGAAGAATGTTGTTTACAAAATCAACTGTAAAAATTGCAACGCTTCTTATTCTTGTGGGACAGACCAGCCGTAAATTAAAGACGAGAATTAATGAACACAAAAATGACATTAACAAAAGGAGTGGGAATTTATCTGTTATTTCCAAACATAGGTTACAATTAGAACATGATTTTTATTGGGTTAACACAGCAATTTTGGATAATGAGAGATATATTGGTAAAAGATTGGTGTCTGAAATGCTGAATATCAAAATGCAAGACAACGGTTTAAATTTGAAATCAGACACAGAGTTCTTGTACTAGGCTTATACGAACATAATCAGGAAATTCTGATTGGTTTAAATATTCTGAAGCAGTTATCTACAATATGTTTCAATTCGATGACTTACGATAATTGTTGTTTCCTTTCTTATTTTTTCGTATGTACTTGACCGGACAAAACCTCCGGTTGTAAAAATTATTATTTTAAATCGTTTGTATTTCGTATGAAGAGTTTTGAAGTGCAAATAAAAAGGTTTCTGAGTCATTGTATTAATTACAATTAATCATTCTTTTTTAGACCATGTAACTTGACCGAAATAATTAACCGGATCTAAATTCAACAAAGTTTATAAATGGTATCGTTTGTATTTCGTATGAAAAGTTATGAAGTACCATTAAAAACATTTGTGAGTCATCCAGGTATTTTTAATTAAATATTAAAATATCATGTATTTGACCGAAATATAAGGCCTGTTCTTTTTGGCTGAACTTTTGTACCAGTTCATCTCTTTTCCTTTTCTCTCCAGGAGGAAAGAAGTGGAAGAAAGATGAATTGGTGCAAAAGTTCAGTCAAAAAGAACAGGCCTATTGATACAGGCTTAGCCGCCCCGAATCTAAGCATTACTGTCTACACATTTCTCTGTCCATATGGGTTTATTACCGAAAACTTAAATAATTCCGATCGGAACTCATTCTAAGCAATTTCATAATACGTCCTGGAGTATCAATATACTAGAGAGACTACCTCGTGTCTAACGGAATTTCCGTGACCGTAGCGCCTATATCTATATTTCGGTCAAATACATGATATTTTAATATTTAATTAAAAATGTCTGGATGACTTATAAATGTTTTTAATGGTACTTCATAACTCTTCA
Organism: Trachymyrmex cornetzi; assembly: GCF_001594075.2. NCBI lineage: Eukaryota > Metazoa > Arthropoda > Insecta > Hymenoptera > Formicidae > Trachymyrmex > Trachymyrmex cornetzi. The sequence goes on along the minus strand of NW_017296190.1, from coordinate 251,422 downwards.
TACGAAATACAAACGATTCCATGTATAAACTTTGTTGAATTTAGATCCGGTTAATTATTTCAGTCAAGTACATGTTCCAAAAAAGAATGATTAATTGTAATTAATACAATGACTCACAAACCTTTTTATTTGCACTTCAAAACTCTTCATACGAAATACAAACGATTTAAAATAATAATTTTTACAACCGGAGGTTTTGTCCGGTCAAGTACATACGAATTTCTTATTTTGATATTTCTTAATGGTCGTTTTCACAGTTGACTTTATGATTGACACTGCGAACGTTATATCGTCGTGAAATTTATTTAATATATCTTTTTTGTCAACTGAATTTATGGATTATATATTGTTGTGCAGTTATGGTGTACAGTAAGTAAATCTCCATATAATTTGTGGTCTTCTAATATTTGGCCCGTATTCAGAACGCGCTTACAATGATGTTAACGCGCTAACATACTATACTTTACGTCACGTATATTATAGAATTTCAGAGATAAATATGCGCTTTTATCGATAAAAGCGCGTTCTGAATACGGGCCTTTGTCTCTAATGATATTTTGTTTTATTAAGTCCGGACCTACAATAGGTGTTTTATGCCTTATGCCGTAAGAAACTGACCAATTACAGTCGAATCCGAGAAGAATAAGCGACTGTGATTCGCCCATTTCTTATGGCTTAAGGCTTAAAACCCTATTGTAGATCCGGGGTAAAGGCCCAGACACAGACTCTTGCATAACGCATAATGTATAGTGCATAAGGGAATCAACCAATCAAAATTCTTCTTTTCCATGGAATGGGAGGAAAGGAAAGATTCTGATTAGTTGATTCGTTTATGCTCTATGCTTTATGCGTTATGCAAGAGTCTGTGTTTGGGCCTTTAGTTGTCATTCAGTTAATCAACTAATTGAGGGTTATACGCATTCTCCGTGATATTTACTTACTGCACTCCATGACTTGAACTTTGGATTGTCTTCTTGTTATGCTGGATTCACACTGCATCCGATTTTCGTCGTTCGACGCTCTGCAACCAATCAGAAAACAGAATTTCGATGATACGAAGCAAAATCCATCGGAATCCTGTTTTCTGATTGGTTGCAGAGCGTCGAACGACGAAAATCGGATGCAGTGTGAATCCAGCATTAGGATTAAGAACTGTAAAATGTTGAGGATGGCTTTAATATAGCCGAAACGTTCATGTATAGGCCATTCTACAATAAGTTGCGAACACCCCGTTGCCAGTTGCGGAGTGACAAGTTGCCAGTCACAAGTTATAAATCATTGCAACACCTAATCCACATTTGGATGTTGAAAGTTGCGATTTGTATAGAAACAGCCAATCAGAAAGTAGAACGTCCGTCGTTATTTGCTGTAGCCGAAAAATCGAAGAGAATATATCAAGCAGGTTATGTGATAGATATTCGAGATGTTCTCGAAATGAAAATGAAATAAATCGAACACCACCGATACATCACAACAACTTTCATTTTAGGGTGTCGTCTCATGCGGCGTAACTTTCGTAAGCATAACTTGCGCCGATCAATCATATCATTTCACTTGAACATCAATTTCTATCTAGTCACAATGCTTTGTACGCTATTTTGTTGTTACGCCGAAACATGATAGTACCACCATGCGTCGAATCTAATTTCTGGCTCATTTTAGCTTATTGTCTGAAAAAATGCACAAGTGTTTCGATTTCGCAACAGTACAATTATAGAAGTCGTGCGCCCCTTTGCATCGCGTGAAATGTTGAAACCCATGTGGAACAGTACAATTATAGACCTCATTTTGCCTCTATGACAGATTTCCTAACCTCAATAGTCATCAACTTTAAAGCGGGGAGCACAGACTCTTGCATAACGCATAACACGTAATGCATAAGAATATGTACCAATCGAAGTTCTCCGTTTCTTTCCCTTCCATGTAATAGAGAACTCTGGTTGGTTCAATTTCTTATGCCTCATGTGTTATGCGTTATGCAAAAGTCTGTGCTCCCCGCTTAAGGGCTATCGCACATGAAATGCATAACAGAGCATAAGCATAACATAAGACTGCTGGACCAATGAGCATCTAGCATAATGTCGCCATATTGATTTACATAAGATGCTCATTGGTTTAGCGGCCTTATGTATTGCTTATGCTCTATTATGCATTTCATGTGTGAGAGCCCTAACGCTTAATATCTCACATCACAAGACAGAACGGGAGGCAAGCAACTCCGATTGCACACATCGCATATTGCACACATGTATCGCTGATTGGCCAATTTAAAAATAAATAATCTTATTGGCAAAACAGTAAAAAATTACTAGGCACCAGTTGATATGAGTGGTGTGTACAATCAGAACTGTTGGCAAACGGGATCCTCCCGGCAGAACGACGTTTTTTTTGTCAGATTCTTTCATTTCATGCAAAAACGCGTCGAATAAAGGTATATCCACACAAACTTGCATAGCCGCATAAACATATGCATAAAGAAAATTATCCAATTGCAGTTCTCTTTTAAAGTCGTACATAAAATGTGATTGGATAATTTTCTTTATGCATACGTTTATGCGGCTATGCAAGTTTGTGTGGATATACCTTAAAGCGGGGAGCACAGACTCTTGCATAACACATAACACGTAATGCATAAGAATATGTACCAATCGAAGTTCTCCGTTTCTTTCCCTTCCATGTAATAGAGAACTCCGGTTGATTCAATTTCTTATGCCCTCATGTGTTATGTGTTATCCATAAGAATATGTACCAATCGAAGTTCTCCGTTTCTTTCCCTTCCATGTAATAGAGAACTCTGGTTGGTTCAATTTGTTATGCCTCATGTGTTATGCGTTATGCAAGAGTCTGTGCTCCCCGATTAAGGACTCTCACACATGAAATGCATAATAGAGCATAAGCATAACATAAGGCCGCTAAACCAATGAGCATCTTATGTAAATCAATATGGCGACATTATGCTAGATGCTCATTGGTCCAGCAGTCTTATGTTATGCTTATGCTCTGTTATGCATTTCATGTGTGATAGGCCTTAGAGTGATCTCACAAAATTTTCCAATTTTAATAATTTATTCGGGTGGCACCCAGTTGGACACGGCTTAATTGGACATGAACCACTCACAGCGCTTGAGATTACAAAGCTCCTAAGCACCGGTCGCTGTGATTGGTGGTGTCCAATCGAGCCGTGGTCAATCGGGATCACCCCCTTTTCGAGTTGCGAAAACCAATCGTAAATTCGTTTAGCATTTCTTTAGAGTGTACAACAGAAATTCTAATCAGCAATTGGTTGTATTAGTTAAGCATTTCTCCAATCTTCCACGAAATACGCCCAATGTGAATGCCGGCTTTCAGAATGGCGTATTCTAGTAAATTACTAAATAAAAAATAACGTATTCTAGTAAATTACTAACCAATTGCTGATTAGAATTTCTGTTGTACACTCTAAAGAAATGCTAAACGAATTTACGATTGGTTTTCGTAACCTACGCAACCCGAAAAATACGCCTCATGGGGAACCGGTACCTTTCCATCGCGTATATATGAGCGGATGATCGAATAAATTATTAAAATTGGAAAATTTTGTGAGACCACTCTTAGGCATATTCGGCGTGTTTTTGCATGAAACAAAAGAATCTGACAAAAAAACGTCGTTCTGCCTTGTAATCTGAGATATTAAGCGTTAAAGTTGATGACTATTGAGGTTAGGAAATCTGTCACAGAGGCAAAATGAGATCAATAATTGTAATGTTCCACAAGGGTATCAACATTTCACGTGATGCAAAGAGACGCACGACTTCTATGACTACATTTACACGGCACCCTTAATTGAGTTTAATAACATCCGTAGTTATGAAACTGGCCAACCACAATCACTCCATTCTCCCGAGGAAAAGCTGTGATTGGCCAATTTCATAACTACAGATGTTATTAAACCCGATTAAGCGTGACGTATAGCAGAGTATACTATAATAGTACTGTTGCAAAATCGAAACCCTTGTGCATTTTTTCATACAGAATAAGCTAAAATAAGCCACAAATTAGATTCGACATATGGTGGTTCTATCATGTTTTTTTGTAACAACAAAATAGTATGAAGGCCCGTCTACAATACACGGAGTAAGAAGTAAGAGTAAGAAATTGACCAATCACAGTCGATTACTCTTCTCACATTCGACTGTGATTGGTTAATTTCTTACTGTTACTTTTTACTCCGTGTATTGTAGACGAGCCTTAAAGCATAAAGTGACTAGGGGTGCTTTCCACCTACGACACAAACTGTGACACAGTGTTACACTGTGTCACACAGAGTTAGGGTGCTCCTTGGAACACGTGTGTTTCGATAAAGCCCCAACAGATGGTTCTATAGTCAACTATAACAAATTTTCTACTCGATTTCATTATTCATAGACAAATAAGAAGAACTATATTCAAATTGAAACAATTTCGATAAATGTCAGTATAATATTATTTAACGTAAAATAAATGGTTGATAATTTTATGTAAATCGATATAATAATTAATATAAGGAAACAGAGCATTAACCATACGCTAGATTACATTAGCGTATGTCGTATATTAAAATCAATTCATTTGTTACAGTTTAACCAAACTTTTTGTTTAACCAAACAATTATGTCGATGTGGAAACGGAAGGCGATATTTTGTATGATTGAAACAACAACACAGCTTAGTAGTAGCTCTAGTTCTGCAAGCACTTATTGCGAAGTGGACAGCACTACAACAGACGATAGTTTATATGAAGATGATGGAGATAGTACATTATATTTTCCACTAATGCGATACTTATTTTCTGGGCGTAAACGGTATCGTGTGGAACAGTATTTAGAAATTGTGGAATCTTGGACAGAACAAGAATTTAAGGAACACATGCGATTGCCAAGACAAATAGTATTTCTACTTATTGGTAATTATGTACATTTACGTAAATAGTAGTAGTTTCACTCTTATATTCGATATTTATTTACTTTTAATGATAAATATAATTGATCTTACTAATTATTCTATTACAGCTGAATTTGAAACATCTGTGTTTATGCCAAATCATTTGTATGGGAGCAAACCGATTTCAGCAAAGCTGAGTATATTCATATTCCTGTGGTTTATGGCTAATACAGAGCCGATAAGAACAATATCAGATCGGTTTGATATTTCTATTTCCTCTGTATTCCGTATTATACGTCGTGTAATCGCTTGGATTTTGACTAAATTGGATGATGTGATTAAATGGCCGCAACAGCATAACATTTCGACAGTATGCGCAAGGTTTTTTATAAAAAAAGGAATTCGACGTGTTTTAGGAACGATTGATTGTACTCACATCCGTATTCAGAAACCTTTGGTAAACGAGATACCATACTGTAATCGTAAAAAATTTTTTTCCATTCACTTACAAGCTGTCGTTGACTCTGATATGCGATTTACGAACGTATATTGCGGTGAACCTGGATCCTTGCATGATGCTCGTGTATTAAGAAGGTCGACTTTGTATGAAATAGCGAATGAAGATAAAGAAATACTATTTCCTAATAATACATTTGTACTTGGTGATTCTGCGTATCCGTTGTTATCATGGCTTGTTCCACCATTTCGTGACAATGGTCACTTAACACCTCAACAAACAGAATTTAATTCTTTACATTCGTCTACTCGGATGGCAAGTGAAAAAGCATTTGGTATATTAAAAGCACGATTTCGTCGGATAAAATTTTTTTCGGAGTACAGAAATATGGAATTTATTACAAATATAGTAATAGCAGCGTGTATTCTGCACAACCTTTGTATAGATGAAAATGATAATTTTCAAATAAATGAAGAAAATTACGATCATGTAATTATGAATGAAAATATCAATGATGTTCGGATAGATCGCAGGATGCAATTATTTAATGAATTATTTCCTGAAGTGTAAAGTAATATAATTAATTTTAAGTAAGAAATACACAACAAATCTTATTTAATCACAATACTTAACAAAATCTTAACTTACTTAAGATTTATAATGTATTAAACGCTCTAGTAACGCCTGTATATAATAAAAATAAAATAGTTTCAGTTTTGTACGCATATTTTTTGGTTGCAATTATTTTATCACATCAAATGGAACTCTATAAACATTTTTAAATATACGCTCTATAACAATTATAAAAAAATTTTTAATAGAAACAAAACTTATGTAATATAAAAATGTCACATTAATAAACGTTTTCAGTTTTCAGTACTTTCGTTACAATCATCGTAAGCATCCGAATCACTTACAGAGTTGACAACAGACTGTTCTATATTCTCTTTATCTTTTAAAAGTCTGTGTAATAATTTACATTTTTCTCTTTCGATTGCAATTATTTCGTCGTGCTGACGATATTTGGCTTTTAGTTTATTGCTGGCTATCATCTTCTTTACTTCCAATTCTTTTTCTTGCATTTGGAGTTGCCGTTTTTTTAAATTCACCGCTTCTGTTTTTTTCTCTAGAAGTTTAGTAAGCCTAACATCTCGTTGTATTTGTCGGTTTTTTTCACTTTGCAAATGTTCAAGCCATTGTTTTTCCAATTGTAGCTTTGCTTTAGCATTATTGGATCCAGTTCCATGCAGTGGGCGAGCTCTTTTTTCATTCATGCTCGCTTTCGGATTGTTAATTTGTGGTATTCTTGCTTTTAAAACACTTGGATGGCATTCAGCAACAACTGGAACTTCTGACTGTATTTCTATAGTTTTAGTTTTCAAAACTGGATTAATTGTAGTTTTTTTTGGAAGGTTAGATGACCGAGTATAACCATTAATAGAGAAAGCCTCTTTGTCCTTGCCAAAAATCTCCTCCATTTGATCATAATACTCAAATGATATTGGGTTTCTTCCCGATTTTGCATTATTATCAACACATTCTTTATATTTTTTTATAAGTGTATTTATTTTCCACCTGACTTGATCACTCGACATCTGTTAGGAACAAATGAAAATTTATAAATTATAATATATATATATATATAACAAAAATTTTTGTCTTATAACAAAAAATGGAAATAAAAAATATAAAACAACCAACAATCACGAATCAATAAATGTAGTCAATTTTAATAACAAAACTTGGTAGCTCTACTCAACTTTAAACATATCTACATATTGTCACAGTCGAACGATAGAATTGAGATGAATAACACCATTTGCTTGGTTGATATCAAATAAGATTTTATAACATTTATGTTAATGCATAGCTGTGATTTTTTATTTATCGAGTTATGACTTTGATGACGATGCATGGGGAAATCATTGTTGGTTTAAAGTTCCTAAGGACACAGTTAACGATACATGTGAGTGACAATTGTTATTAATACAGGATGAATAATTTAAATTGAACTACCTATTTAATTTTGTATAAATTGTCCATATACAGTTAACAAGGTAATTAGATGTACGATATATTGTGAGATGTTGACTGTTGATCCATGCTGTAAGAAGGATTTGATCTACAATTTGTTAAGATTATTGAGATGTACTGAAGAGGATCTAAACCGAGATCGAAACGTCTACGGAATCATGTAATTGGATTTACCAAGTTGGAATAAATTGCACAAGTAAAAACCAGTGTTGGCTTGTATAGGCTTATTTTCACATTAATTCTTGTTAGTGAATTTCATTAATTGTCTTGATTTATTTCGATTGAGCCTTTGTATGTGTATATATTTTATTTATAAAATATTTAAAAAATACAAAACATAAAAAACTATTATTACCTCAACATCAAATTGCTTTAAACCATCTGATATAGCGGTCCACACTTTGGTTTTCTTTTTTGGATTATCCAGCATATGCAGATTTGCCTCGTACAAACTAAGAACTGCCAGTGTTGAGTGTTTATTCCACACAGCATCTGTGTATAACAAATCCTATCAGTAATTATTTACAATATTTATTTTGATATTATTCATATAAAACAGCAATTAAAGCAAGAGAAATATTTAGAAAAAATGTACTCTGTGGTAACAGGAAAAACAATGTAACATACTTGATTTTTTGGTGTCGTTTTTTTCTGATAGCATCATTTCATTTTCTAACGGATTATCTTCACTTATCATATAACATTGATTATTGTCAGCATCTTCTATTTTAAAAAGTGTTTGGTTCGCATCCATAAAAACATCTTTTCCAATAAAACATCTATGTTGTGGAACCACATCAAATGACTCAATCATTTCCTTGCAATGTTTGCAAATAAGACTATCTGTAATTCGTACAATTATAAATATCACTAATTTACCATTTTAATATATACAATTAGCCTAAATAAATTATTAAATAAATACAATACAAAATTATTGTTTGTTTAAATACGGTTGAATGTAAATCGTAATATTAAATATTTGTTTATTACCGTTTGCTCTTGAGAATGTGTTGCTAAAAACATTGGTTGATGATTCTGTTGGAATTTGGCTACAAACAATGGCAGATGATTCTGTTGGAACTTCCACCGGTGTACTTGAAAAACGACCATAAGTATTAAAAATAGGATATATTGAAATGAATAACAAGTTTGGTATGACACGTCGCTCGAAACTGTCAATGATAAACTTGCCAGATAAAATTACTTATTACTTACTAATCTATATCATCTATTGATTTCCACAGGAATTTTATTTTCTCTTTTCGATTTGTTTCCATATTTGAAACGAATTTGTAAAATTCATTATCAAACTCTACATTAACATTAAAATTATTTGTAATTATATTATACAATGCGTTGTATATACATATAATATTTGCATATTATAGTACAGTTCTTTCTACTTACTTTTTAATCGTACGTAAGTACTTGTTTTTAAATCCGAAATTTCAATCGGATCATTGTCGTTAATTCTAAACCACATCTTGAATCTTCTCTGATCTTCACCTTCTACAAATAATAAAAAATATTGATAAATTATGAGAAAACATGCTGCTAGTGTGAATAGATATAAATATAATGGAATAAAAATCTTACTCCTTTCGCTAGCCATGTCACTAAAATGAAAATATTGGGTGCTTTCCACCTACGACACAAATCTAACGTACTGTAAAATCCAATAAGTATTCCTCTTCTCACCATCTACGAGCTATTTATGGTTATGTTACTTTTAAGTTTAACCTGATGTCCCTACAAAACACGCTATTATTTTTTCAATGGTTGGTACTTCTAGCGACACAGCACGGTAAAACTCATCTTTTCGCCGTGTCGAGTAGTGTGACACCGTGTCGTTGCTGGAACGCTCAAAACCGAACACTGTGTAACACAGTGTCGCCTGTGTCGATAGGTGGAAAGCACCCTAGACAAACTGATGTTCAAGTGAAATGATATGATTGGTCGGCGCAAGTTACGTTTACGCATATTACGCCGCAAGTGACGGCTTCATCACTCTTCACGCTTTTCGAACACAATATTTGATTGACTAAGGGCGACTGTTACCAACGCCGATTAACTTAATTAGTAGAATTACCATTATAGATAAAAGATTTTCATTACTTTTATCACAATTAAGTAAGTAGGAACGCAGAGAGAGTAGTATATCACGAAGAGATAAGGTTAAGAACGATATACAGTCTTGCTGTTGACTACATTACATATTGAGTTAATCGTCGATTAAGTTAATCGGCGTTGGTAACAGTCGCCCTAAAGGCCGTTCTACAATAAGTTGCCAATACCTTGTTGCCAGTCGCAAAGGTTGGCAACAACTAGTTGCAAAGTGCTATTTCCGAGGGGTGATCCCGATTGATCGCGGCTCGATTGGACACCACCAATCACAGCGACCGGTGCTTAGGAGCTTTGTAGTCTCAAGCGCTGTGAGTGGCTCGTGTCCAATTGAGTCGTGTCCAACTGGGTGCCCATTTCCGGTTGCAATAGATAATCGCGGTTGCCAACGGAGAGTTGCCAAACTTTTAACTCCTTGGCAACAGCAACTGTCTACTGTAACATCTTAGGGCCTGCGCACAATAGAGGAACAAGAATTAGATATTAAGATTTCAACCTATCAGAAACCGTGTATACCGATGTAATCAGTTTCTGATAGGTTAAAATCTTAATATCTAATTCCTGTTCCTCTATTGTGCTCAAGCCCTTAGCCTATCGAATATTGTGTTCGAAAAGCGCGAAGAGTGAAATGGAAGTTGTTATGATGTATCGGTGGTGTTTGATTTATTTTATTTTCATTTCAAGAACATCCCGAATATCTATCACATAACCTGCTTGATATATTCTCTTCGATTTTTCAGCTACAGCAAATAACAACGGACGTTCTACTTTCTGATTGGCTGTTTCTATACAAATCGCAACTTTCGATATCCAAATGTGGATTAGGTTTTGCAATGATTTATAACTTGTGACTGGCAACTTGTCACTCCGCAACTGGCAACGGGGTGTTTGCAACTTATTGTAGAACGGTCTTAAGATGTTACGGTAGACAGTTGCTGTTGCCAAGCAGCAAAAAGTTGGGCAACTCTCCGTTGGCAACCGCGACTATCTATTGCAACCGGAAATAGCACTTTGCAACTAGTAGTTGCCAACCTTTGCGACTGGCGACGGGGAGTTTGCAACTTAAAGTGCCTTTTCATGCAGCGAAAAAATCGCCGCGATTGATGGTTACGTGATCTTTCGCTGTTCGTTAGCCAGTAATCGCTATTCGCCGAAATTTTCCAGCTTTTAGCAGGCTGATCCCGATTGACCAAGGCTCGATTGGACACCACCAATCACAGCAACCGGTGCTTATGAGCTTTGTAGTCTCAAGTGCTGTGAGTGGCTCGTGTCCAATTGAACCGTGACCAACTGGGTGCCACCCTTATAAAATATATTATAAGATATATAAATGGATATATATTAGATGTACAACTTTGGGTGGCACCCAGTTGGGGGTGGAACCCAGTTGGACACGGCTCAATTGG
>NW_017296190.1:236799-240382 GCF_001594075.2 Trachymyrmex cornetzi | reverse complement strand
ATCCCGATTTATCACGGCTCGATTGGACACCACCAATCACAGCGACCGGTGCTTAGGAGCTTTGTAGTCTTAAGCGCTGTGAATGGCTCGTGTCCAATCGAGCCGTGATCAATCGAGATCACTCTTACAACTTTGCTTCCGCCGTTTTTTTCCGAAATTCGAGGCTTTATTGTAAAAAACTAGTTATACATTTATTATTCAAAGTATTGTCCATCGCTGGCTACTACTTTCTCCCATCTTTTGGGCAGCGTACGAATCCCGCGTCGAAAAAACTGGTCATCTTTTGAGGCGATTCACGTATCGATCCAATTTTTTACTTCTTCATAAGACCGGAAGTGCTGGTCAGCCAGGCCGTGTGCCATTGATCGAAACAAGTGATAGTCAGAGGGAGCAACGTCTGGAGAATACGGCGGGTGGGGTAAGACTTCCCATTTCAACGTTTCCAAGTATGTTTTGACTACTTTTGCAACATGGGGTCTAGCATTGTCATATTGCAAAATCACTTTATCGTGTTTCTCGTTGTATTGCGGCCGTTTGTCTTTCAATGCTCAGCTCAAACGCATCAATTGCGTTCGATACCGATCGCCTGTGATTGTTTCAGTCGATTTTAACAGCTCATAATGCACTACGCCGAGCTGGTCCCACCAAATACAGAGCATGATCTTGGAGTCGTGAATATTCGGTTTGGCCGTCGACGTGGAAGCATGGCCGGGAACTCCCCATGATTTTTTGCGCTTGGGGTTATCGTAATGAACCCATTTTTCGTCCCCAGTTACAATGCGGTACAGAAATCCCTTCCGTCTTTGCCTTTCAAGCAGCTGTTCACAAGCAAACAAACGCCGTTCAACATCTCTCGGCTTCAACTCGTACGGCACCCAATTTCCTTGTTTCTGAATCATTCCCATTGCTTTGAGGCGTTTTGAAATGGCTTGTTGAGTCACTCCCAGTGATCGTGTCAATGTCCTTCTTGATTTTGACACGAGTCTTGATCAAGTAATGCCTCCAATTCTGCATCTTCGAAAACTTTCTCTCTTCCACCGCTATGCCGGTCTTCGACGTCAAAATCACCGTTCATGAAGCGTTGAAATCACTCATGACACGTTCTTTCACTAATAGCGACCTCATCGTAAGTATTTGAGAGCATTCGATGAGCCTCAGCCGCAGATTTCTTCATATTGAAACAGAAAATTAAAACCTTCCGCAAATGACGAGAATTTGGCTCGTAAACTGACATTTTCAATCGAGAATAACTTTATGATGCAAACACAAATCGACTAATGTTTCTATGGGGTTATGTTGACAGATGCCCAAATTTATTGTATGACGTCTATGATCTATTTATTTCGACCACCTCTTACCGCTAAAGCCATCTATAGGAAAACGGCAAAAGCAAAGTTGTACATCTAATAAATGATTATAGAAATATAAATGGATTTTCGTGCATTTATTTGATGGTAATTATATACTTATGTATAAATAAATGAACTGCATTTGTTGATTATATAACATAATCCAGTTCATAACTGAATGATCATCCATCTAAAAAGATTTAAAAAAATTGTATAGATAATTAATAATTTACTGTATATTCATTAAATACACAGCATTTAAAAACACTTCAAAGCATATAACCAAGTATAAATACGTACTTTAGTAGATATTGCGAAATGATTTTCTTTATTTCCAATATCTTTTAGATAAGATTGCATCCTTCAAACGGTGTGTAACCATCAATAACCACGCAAATGCGACGAAATGCAATTCAAGAGTCCAATTTGATTGATTTATTGTTTTAAAATAATACTTCTGCGCTAACTGCTGGGTAAACGAACGGGGAGGATCCCATTTGCTACAGTTCTGATTGTACACTTCTTCTCACATTCGACTGTAATTGGTCAATTTCTTATTCTTACTTCTTACTCCGTGTACTGTAGACGACGCTTTAGCGCAATAATGATATAGTGTACATCATGGTGTGCACCACTCTAGTGTAGTAGAGATGGGCATAGCGGAACATTATATTGTTTCAAAACATTAGGAACAGTCAGGGTCGATTGTTCCAATTTTTGGTAAATTTTACCTGTGAGGTAAATCTGGTAATCCGCGCATGTGATTGGATAATGTTGCTATTTATCCAACAGGTAAAATTTACCAAAAGCTGGAACAATCGGCCCTTACTCTAATGTTTCGTTCAGAAAGTTCCGTTCATTTGTTCCGCTCTCTTTTAGTAAGATGGCGCAATCCTACAAATCATGAACGTTCCATTCACTTTGACCGGTTTCTTTTACTGACCAAAAAATTTGAAACTCTATGAAAAAAATTAACGAAACTAGAAATGTACTGTTAAAAAATATTTCGTTCACTTTGAATGGATCCTATTACTTTTTTACTAATCTGTGGCTCGAGAGGTATATAGTACATAGATCACATTGCGCATCCCCTCCTCTCCAGAAAGAATAGTTACGTTCGGCAGACTTGTTTGTTGTTGCGGAGCGGATCTGTGAGCGCTCGCTGCTATTGGTGTATTCTTTCAGATCATCCAATCAATATTCTGACGATACGAGGCAAAATCCATCGGAATCCTGTTTTCTGATTGGTTGCAGAGCGTCGGATGACGCACATCGGATGCAGTGTGAATCAAGCAACAGACCAGTGTTGTTAGACAGGCCGGATTTCTGACGCATGCGCGTTCAATGTAGCTTCAGTAACGTACCGGTCACTAATAAATAGGAGACTTTTATATATGTAAACATATATAGAAATATATTATATATATTTATATGTATGTATACATATGTAAAATATGTAAAATATATTAAAATTTTCAACATTTTTGAAAAAATTTTACATAGGCCACTAATGATCTCCTATTTATTAGTGACCGGTACGTTACTGAAACCATGATAAAAAGACAAGGGTATGCTCATGCGCATGACTAATCAGATTTTTGTCCTTGCTTACGTCACAACGAGTGGCTTACGCCACTGTTCAGCAATTTCAGATTGTTTTGGAAAGGTAAAATATTTAATTTTACTTCCGTCAGTTTTTTTTGTTTTTTTCATATAATTGCCGCATCCTTTCACTATGCAGGTCATCGTGAAAATATTTTTAACATTAACTTCTACCGATGACAACGTGCACTACGCCATGGACGCCATGATAAATTACGACCGATAACCACCGATTGCACCCGAATCAGAACCGACCAATCAACGCGTACCCGAATATGACGTAGGCAAGGACATGCGCAAGCTGAACGAGTTTTAGACAATTGATGAGCATACCCTTGTATTTTTATCATGACTGAAACTACATTGGACGCGCACGCGTCAGAAATCCGGCCCGTCTAATACCACCATGGTGTAATAAAGCCAGCGGCACACGATGCTTTTTTTTCCTGCTGGATTGCTAGCTGGATTTGCGTGCTTGCTGCCGTGTTGGTAACAGTGCTGGCTGTGCTATTGGCTGTGTTGCTAGTTTGGCTTTAAGGCCCGTCTACAATACACGGAGTAAGAAGTAAGAGTAAGAAATTGACCAATCACAGTCGAATGTGAGAAGAATAATCGACTGTGATTGGTCAATT
>NW_017296190.1:233849-236270 GCF_001594075.2 Trachymyrmex cornetzi | reverse complement strand
CACAGTAGCACGCAAGCAATCCAGCAGGAAAAAAAGCATCGTGTGCCGCTGGTTTTAGACAAGGTGTAACATTGCGCATAATGGCGGTGGCATAATAGAACAACCAATCATATTTGGGTCCAAATGCAACCGCGAAATTTGAATACGATATTATGAATTTAATTATATAAATAACAAAAAATCATAAAATCACGATTTTCAATAAAGTACAACATAAATATACCTGAAATAATAAAAATTGAGTAAAAAATTACCCCGCAAATCGCCGGTTCGCGTAACGTAACACAGTAGTGTCGCTGCTCTTGGTCTTAGCGTCGAGACGCTACCGTATCTCTAGTCTCTACTAATTCTCGCAATAAGAAAAATTCTATTTTCATAAATACATTATATATTCTACTTATATGTGTACATAAATGTACATATATTGGGTATGGGAATAAGTTTCTGCCTTTTTTGAAAAGAAAAAGATGTGTTTATTTAAACAAATCTATATAAGTGAGTTTATTGAAAGTATGCTCCTTCGGAAGCGACAACTTTCTCCCACTTTTCCGATAATAAACGGATTCCTCGAATGAAAAAATCTGGTTCTTTTGAAGGGATCCATTCATCAAGCCATTTTTTGATATCTTCATAAGAATTGAATCGTTCTCCAGCTAGAAAGGGCCGATGCATGGATCGGAACAAATGGAAATCTGAAGGAGCAATGTTCGGTGAATACGGCGGGTGGGGCAGAATTTCCCACTTTATTCCTTCCAAGTATTTCTTGACCGGTTTTGCAACGTGTGGCCTAGCGTTGTCATGTAACAGAATCAGCTTGTTGTGCCTATTGTACCATTCCGATCGTGTTTCTTTCAAAGCTTGGTATCAGTTGTAGTCGATAACGATCGCCAGTGATGGTTTCGGATGGTTTGAGCAGCTCATAATATATAACACCTCTCTGATCCCACCAGATGCACAACATAATCTTCGAAGCATAGATATTTCGTTTTGGCGTTGATGGACCTGGTTCACCTAGCATCACCCTTTCAAGCGTTTAGGGTTATCGTAGTAGATCCATTTTTCATTGCCAGTTACGATACGATGTAGAAAACCCTTCCTTTGTTGTCATTGACGAAGCATCTCGCAGATGACCAAACGTCTTTCCATGTCTCTCTCTTTCAATTTGTATGGCACCAAATTTCCTTCTTTTTGCACCATTCCCATTGTGTGTAGACGTTTTCCAACAGTGGATCTATCAACATTTAACTCTTTTGACAACCTATCGAGCGATAAACATGAATCTTCTTCGATTAATGCTTGCAATTCTGCATCTTCAAATTTTTTTGTTGCACCTTCGCGTTCATTGTCACGCACGTCAAAATGACCACTGTTGAATCGCCGAAACCATTCTTTACAACTGGTTTTCGATGGAGCATGCTCACCATAAACATCTACGAGCAAACGATGCGATTCTGCAGCACTTTTCTTTAAAATAAAATAATGGAGTAAAACTTCCCGCAAATGTTGCTTTTTCGGAATAAATTCCGACATCTTCAACGCAAAAAAAGTCACTCTTTTTTACGCTTCGAATGAATGCCAACTATTGGGCTCAAAAGTTTGAACACAAATCTTTCAAACACATGTGTTGCCGTTCTATCAAACACACAAGCAATGCTACTAACGACATCTTTCTACAATGGGCGGAAACTTATTCCCATATCCAATACATATATATATATATATATATATATACACATATAATAGACATTATTTTACAAAGTAAATCAACAAACAAACAAAAAGTTGTATTAACAGTTGTTTTAACGTGGTTAAAACTTTTCCTTTTGGAATGGAAATAATTCAAAAATACATAAAATTATTAGAACATATTTTATTTTTTAAAATAAAACTTATTTGTGCTGACAGTTCACTAAGATGCAGATTTGTCCTGATAGTTCACTAAGATACGATCACAGCATATCCTAAAAAATAAAATCAATAGACATTAGCATCAGAATTATAAATTGAGAACAATACGTATTAAGGTAAATTTTCACGAGCTGCTCTAACCGGCTATTTTAGCGACAAAAAGGATCACGTGATCAAAATGGACATTTGATATTCGTCAATGACCACGTGATTCTTTTTGTCGCTGAAACAGCCGGTTTGAGCAGCCCGTGAAAATTTACCTTTATTCTATACTACAACCAATTTTGACGTAATCTTTTCTTAATATTTTCTTATTAACACGTATTGTTGAGGAACAGATAATATGTTATAATTATACCTGGATCAAGTTTTAAAAGAGAGGTATTAATTTTTTTATATTATATATTAATTCATGTTATTTGCAGTTTTAGATCTTACTAAAGAATTATATGGATATTATATATATTGTGACGTGACATTTTGTCCGTCACTGTGCGGACTTGTCGACGGCGG
>NW_017296190.1:233089-233477 GCF_001594075.2 Trachymyrmex cornetzi | reverse complement strand
AGGGACCATACTTTCACCATGCACCCCTTGCAGAGCACCGGAGGAGGCCAGAATTCCCGGCCACCCTGGAGGGGCCGGACGAACGTCCGTCGGAAGCCTGGGGCACGACGAGCGGGAGGAAAGTCCATCCCGATCTTCTCCGCCAGGAGGTACAGGGGCCGTGAATAAGGACGCCACCCTTGACGGACATCCTCATTGCGAGCTCGCAGGAGCGAGGATTCTAGGCCGCGCGGGCCTGCACGGCACGCGCGAATGCCGTGACACGTGGAAGCCAATCAGCGTAACTACCTCCCCCCGCAGGAGGGGGGGAGCGCTAAGCAGCCTGCGAGA
Organism: Trachymyrmex cornetzi; assembly: GCF_001594075.2. Lineage (NCBI taxonomy): Eukaryota > Metazoa > Arthropoda > Insecta > Hymenoptera > Formicidae > Trachymyrmex > Trachymyrmex cornetzi. The sequence goes on along the minus strand of NW_017296190.1, from coordinate 233,147 downwards.
ATCCGCCGGGAGCTCCCGGGCCTCACTCTTCCTGTGGATAAGCGAGCGTGTAAAGGAG
>NW_017296190.1:232146-232891 GCF_001594075.2 Trachymyrmex cornetzi | reverse complement strand
AGAACCGCGGAGCCGCGAGCCACGTGCCATCCTCCCGAGCTTGGGAATTATTAGCTGTCGCATTTCGAGAGTCAGAGTGAGGGGAGTAATATTCGCTGCCGAGTAGAAGTGAATTTGAGTCGTCTTGGAGAGGATCGAGGGCCGAATCGCGCTCGTTCCTTGCGCCACGGGAGAGTCACTGCCGGTTACCGAGTAAAGTAGAGCCGCGTGGAAACGCGCGGAGTAGTCACGTTGTCGAGTTTCGTCAGGTCGCGTAACGACGATTATTGTAATTGCGTTATCGTGTGGTGTCGCGTCGCGGAGACGCGCTTGCTAGAATTGTGCTGTCGCCTCGGAACGCGGATTGCCACGTTGCCGAGTGAACTTCCGGTTGCGGTGTTACCGAGTAGAGTCCGTTTCCGGAATTCACGCTGTCGAGTAAAGTCGAGTCGCATCAAGGAGTTTGCTATAAACGCGTCGCACCATCACGTGGCGTCGGCCGCGGGCCGGCGTTGCACGTCCGGGAGTCTGATGGTACAGCGTGTGCGGGTTCTGGCCGGCTGTCGAGGGGTGGGCGTTTGACACCGTCGGAAGGTACCGCGGGGAAGGTCGGGGCTCGTGCTGTAGCGTATGACCGGCGTCCGGCGTTAGGATTAAGTTAGCGACTCTCTGTGCGAGTACCGAGAGTATCGAGCAGAGCGGAGGGGCGAAGCCCCGGAGAGTACTTGTAATTACTTCACTACTGTAGCTTATCATACTTGCTTCA
>NW_017296190.1:230057-230520 GCF_001594075.2 Trachymyrmex cornetzi | reverse complement strand
ACTTTTTGATTCAGTATAGGCTGTTCTACCCACGTATGACAAAAAATGCGGTAGTCGCCAAACACCCTGTATATATATATATATATTTAATAACTGGATATAAAAAAAGTATATAAGGTAATATATCTGCATGTTTTTATTGTCAATCTACTTGCATTTAAGCATTTCATAACCTACAATATTATATATTATTATAAATACTTAAACACATTTATTAACATGATTACATACTTTATTAACACTATCATTATTAATACTCATTTATTTATTTATGATAATAAATTTTGATAATATGGTAATTATTCAGAATACCTCCCTCACCTCCGATTTCGATAAAATTAGGCTCATTCCGCGTTTTTGCATGAAACGAAAGAATCTGGCAGAAATAAGTGTCGCTCTGCCTCGCGAACCGAGATATTTAGCGTTAAAGTTGACGACTATGGAGATTAGGAAATCTGTCATA
>NW_017296190.1:226302-229838 GCF_001594075.2 Trachymyrmex cornetzi | reverse complement strand
GAGGCAGAGCGACACTTTTTTCTGCCAGATTCTTTCGTTTCATGCAAAAACGCGTCGAATGAGCCTAATTTTATCGAAATCGGAGGTGAGGGAGGTATTCTGAATAATTACCGATAATATATATATAGTATTACCTTGTTATATCTCTTTGTGCGAGTATGTATTCCATATGTGACCACACGTCCAAATTTCCTTCTCAATTAATATATCTGCCATCACATTGTTTTTAGCATTTAGACTTTAAGTACTTGCGCTTTTACGGAAATATTTTACCTGACTCGCCATTGTTTAGGCCAACACCAATTCCATATATTTTTTACATTATTTTAAAATAAACATTTAATCTTAAATAGAAATATGTTTAATCTTAAATAAGAAATACATTTTAATTATATGTAATTATTTGTGTATTTAAATTTCGCGGATGCATTTGGACCCAAATGTGATTGGTCGAAGCGCATACTACTGCGCATCCACGGGAATGTTACACCTTGTCTTATTACACCATGATGTCACGTATCGTTGAAAGATTACACAGGACCACAAAAAAAATCGATGAAAATTTCTTTTGACCAGACCATGTGTATTATATGTTTTCGAGGTCGCTGAACACGAATCTAAAGTTCGTTTTGCTCCATCACGTCAGGATTTTTTCTAACCTCAAAAAACATGGCCGGATTTTATGTGACACGCAAAATTTCACAAAAATGTTGACGGATTTACTATAATAATGGTATAAAGGGGTTTTTAGGGTCGCTGATTACGAATATGAAGTCAGATTTTAAAAATGAAAAATGTCGGGTCCAATATGGCGGTGAAATTTAAAAAAAATTCTTGAATGTAGGAAATATTCCGCTTTCTGCCGAACCCAGAGTCACGAAACGAGGACGTAGCGGTTATCGACTCCATATTTTTTTTGTTTTCTTTTCTGATGTAATTTTTTTTACATTTTTACAAATTTTATTTTTTTTTTGTTTTTTTATGATTTAGTTTTATTTATTTTAGTTTAAAAAATAAAATTTGTTAAAATGTAAAAAAAAATAAAAAACTAAATCATAAAAAAACAAAAAAAATAATAAAATTTGTAAAAATGTAAAAAAAATTACATCAGAAAAGAAAACAAAAAAAAATATGGAGTCGATAACCGCTACGTCCTCGTTTCGTGACTCTGGGTTCGGCAGAAAGCGGAATATTTCCTAAATTCAAGAATTTTTTTTAAATTTCACCGCCATATTGGACCCGACATTTTTCATTTTTAAAATCTGACTTCATATTCGTAATCAGCGACCCTAAAAACCCCTTTATACCATTATTATAGTAAATCCGTCAACATTTTTGTGAAATTTTGCGTGTCACATAAAATCCGGCCATGTTTTTTGAGGTTAGAAAAAATCCTGACGTGATGGAGCAAAACGAACTTTAGATTCGTGTTCAGCGACCTCGAAAACATATAATACACATGGTCTGGTCAAAAGAAATTTTCATCGATTTTTTTTTGTGGTCCTGTGTTATTTGGAATTTTCAAGGGAACATGGAGATGTTTATCTTACCAACGTACATTGATGTATGCCCCAGATATTAGCGGATTAATTGTAAATGCATGCGCAGTTTTACATAATATACGTGTACACTATCGACTCCTATTGGAGATAGAAGAAAATGTAATCTTTGACGATGCACATGCAAATGAAACAAATGATGTGGAAGAAGAACAAGATGTAATATGCAGAGGACCTAGAGCAATAGCACAGCATATACAAAAGCAAATTATGCGAGATTGGTTTCCCAATTACCAATGTGCATGGGATAATGATAATGAGTAATTCTAGATGAAAATAATTTGAGTTTATTACATTGATAAATATAAATGTTTGATTTGTATGATAAAATATTTTTTATTATAAAATATTATAAAATATTATAAAATATATAAAATAATAATGAAAAAGAATTAAGTTTATATATCCTTGAATTTATGTACAGTTGTCTTTCAAACATTCAAATATGATTTCTAATAACTGTGCTTGCCGTTCCTCATTCTTTGCCATTCTACCTGCAACTTCGCTTATTTGCAATAATGCTTCGGCTTGCGATTTCATAGCCTTAGCTAGCATCTATAAACATATAATATTATTAAACTAAATATAATTATAACAATTAGTAATAAGCTTATTAAGTTAGAATTAAATTTTTAATGCTTAATATTTTTGTATGATTTTATACATGGTGGAAATACGTAAGGTGAGTCATTCCCACGAATGCGCAGTAGCCCGAAAATAGAAGGGAACAGATAGCCAATCACATTTGCCCCATTTCTTGAAAATCAAAAATGACTGACGACATATGATGTCACTAGAGATAACCTAACACAAGGTCTGTTTTCTGTGGCTGAATAGTGTACACTTTTGGAACTTAAAATGAGATAGAAATACGTTTGATGTTTATTTAAAGCGAGAAAGAGAGTTCTAGAACAGTCTAGTGCAGGAACAGAAAACAGACCAACAATTTCAGTTCGGAGTTCAGTTTGAGGGTAAGATTATTAAAAAGGTAAGGTATTAAGGTTGTTTGATTGTACCTACACTTTATTTTAATTTGAATAATATAATTATGTTATTTTTTAATGAAAGATGTTTTTATTTTCAATGGTGCGCGTTTGAATTCACGCATAAAAAATGGGGCAAAGTGATTGGTTAATATTCCATATTCCCCACCTTTTGCCGCCATTATGCGCAATGACTCACCTTATGTACTTCCACCATGATTTTACATACATTTTTAAGTTCATCAAACTGCGTGCCGAACAAATTTTTGATTTTGTGTGTTCTAAACTGAACGAAAGTAATAATATTACAATATTAAATGAATAATAAATTTAATGTGTGTGTGTGTGTGTGTGATTATCAATTTATTATTATAATATTACTGTTACGTCCGAGGTTCCGCATGCATGGAACCTGAGGGGGTGAACGTAACGCGAACCGAAACGCCGTATCGTCAGTCCCAGCTCCGGACCGCAAGGGAGCTAAGGGGAGGGACCGACTCAACGGGAAGCACTTCGCTTCGCCCTTTGGCCACTTGGTAGAGCTGGGGGTTCGAGGGAGGACGAAGCGGAAGCCTCTCTCGAGATCGACACTCCGCTGAGTGCCGCTCGAGGCAAACGCACAGGCTAAAGGCCGGGAACTAGGTCAGTGTGCCTTAAGGGCACGCTTCTATCCTAGTAGGGGCCAGTGCGTTCGATGCCCTTATTTTCGGCCTTGGAAATTAATCCAAAGGACCGGGGATTGGACCGAGTGCAATCTTGGTGTTAACAGAAGGAATACGAGGAGGTGTTACTCGAAATTAAGACAATCAGGGTTTGAGCATTAAATAATATAATTAAAATTAAGAATTGTTATTTATACATTTCAATTTAGATATATATATATAATTATCTTGATTGTGAGTGTGTGTGTGTGTGTGTTCTGAAAAGAAAAGAAGGAAAAGGAGGTAAAGGAGCGTTTAAAGAGGGGGAGAATAATCTGTAAGGGGAGTTAAAT
>NW_017296190.1:225878-226136 GCF_001594075.2 Trachymyrmex cornetzi | reverse complement strand
TAAAGGAGGAAGATAGACGTCGGAGACGGGGGAAGGATTCTGGTATAGTGACTGGAAATCGGGTGTTGCAGAAGGTTCATCAGGAAGAGGGGAAAGGTTCGATACTGGCGAGTACGAGATAGCTATTGGAGGGGAAGGAGGAGGAACAGAAAAAATTGGTTGTGAATATTCTATCACGGTGCCATTTTCGACCGGTGATGCTATGGTGCTGTGATTTGGCGACTGACGAGCCTCCGGGAAATTGGCGCTAACACGTGC
>NW_017296190.1:223224-224991 GCF_001594075.2 Trachymyrmex cornetzi | reverse complement strand
CTTAGAAGTCCTAGGGGTTGATAACCCTTAGGTCTCCGTGAGAAAAAGAAAAGAGGCAGCGTGAGTCCGCTGGACGTAACATTACTATTCTAGTTCAATTTAGAAGTGTGTTAAGAGTGAAAATACTCGATATACACTAGTTTGATGAACTTGAAAATGTATATAAAATTATAAAGAATATTAAGCATTATGTTCCAGCTCTGATAAAATAAGGCTTATTACCAAGTTAGTTGTGTATACATAAATTGGTCAAAGTTTTCTTATTATTAAAATTAAAATACTCTTAAGATAAATTGACAATAATACTAACCACCATTCTCGAGCATCATATAATTGTACTCCTAAACGTTCTGCATGCCCACCTGCAAATATGTATACAAAAATTTATTTTAAATCGGAAATATACACATATGAATTATTATTTTTTTATTTAGAATTTTAGTGTTGTAGACCGGTATTCATAGTCAGTTCTTATTTCAAGACCGTCTTAAGTAATGTCTTAAGACGCTAATACGGCTTTCTGGTCGAGTCAAAAGTTGGTAGTATTAAGGAAATAAGAACGGAGAATTCGGAGCAAATAAAAAAATAGTATTGAGGTTATCAAACAAAAGTTCTCTAAGGTATTTTTAGACTCAGGCTCATGTATCAAGGACTTTAAAGTTGATATTCAATTGAAATCGGATGTAAAGCCTATATTTCACTGCGCATATGAAATGCCGTTTAGTCTCAGATCTAAAGTTGAGTTAGAATTGTCAAAACTAATCAAAGCAGGTATATTATCTAAGGTAAATCATAGTAAATGGGCAAGCCCTATTGTAATAGTTAAAAAAAAATTCTAGTGATATCCGAATTTGTGTTGATTTTAAAAAGACGTTGAACAAAGTTATTGAAAGTGATCATTGTGTCTTACCATTACCAACTGATATTTTCGCGTGTTTAAGGCGATGCTAAAGCTCCCTGTTTTATCACATTCCTATTCGGTGAAAAATCTCTGTATTGGATGTACGGATTGCAAAAGTATTATTACTTAAATTATAGTACGCATCAACAGGACCTCAGCTGCACTGGATTTTATGAGAAAATCGAAAAAAAAATTAAAAATTCACTTACTTTTGGCTCGTACAGCTGTTACCTCAGATATGTATTTGCTTGATATAAGAGTTTTAGAGTCCATATCTTGAAAATAAGCGTGCAGCTGAGGTCACATTATTGAAACGAACGATACTGAGTTTGTAGAACTAAGATTGAAAGTCTAGAAAAGCAATATTTCCACCGAATAGAAAATACGTGTATACTGATGCTTTGCGAAGACTGGGACTGTCAACAGAGCCGAAATTCCGCGTAGCAGTAGTTGCGCGGTCTTGCGATAGATGGTGCTGGCATATGTTAGATAAGAACAGACGTATGCGTTTGAGTAAGACAGAATGATATATATTATATAATATAATGTAAAAACTAAATCAAAGATGTCACCACTATTATCGAATTTGGAATTAAAAGAGTCTGTACTATCGACCTTGATTGAGTTGGGTAATCGGTTTAGCATCCCCTTAAGGGGGCAAGATAGGTAACGAGGCCGAAAAAAAGCAGATTTTTTTTCTCGGTTCTGAATAAATATAATTAATTGTAAGTTTTTACATGTAAAAGAGTTATTTTTAAAGTGTATTTCTGAATTTTTGTATGAAAAAATATTCAATATTTATCTCGTGGTGGCGGTAGTTCGTCGGCGTTTAAAAAAAGAGACGGCGTGCGGTGCGTAACGTCTGG
>NW_017296190.1:204959-223187 GCF_001594075.2 Trachymyrmex cornetzi | reverse complement strand
CTAAAATCAAAAAACCAAAGCGATTTATTTAATATATTAGTTTCTCGTGCTTTTGAACGATTCCATTTTGAAAAATATGCGATTTTCGATTTTTGGCGCGATTTTGAATGTAGAGGTATGATTTTCACGTAAAAAATCAGCCTATTATTGCCCGTAAAAAATAGTAAACATTTTTTTTTAAATAAAAACGATCGTTCAAGAGCAAGTATTTATCATATAAAAGATGCCTGCAAAATTTCATTAAGATCGGTGCATTACTTTTTGAGTTATGTTACGCACCGACTTCAAAAAAGTAGTTTTGAGAAAAACGCGTAAGTTTTAAGAGCAAATAAAAGTATAATAATGATTTGTTTTTCCAACTTACATTGAATCAATTATTCCAGGGCCATAGTGGGCATCCTCTGAAGCAGTTGTAGAGTCCAAAGAATCTTTTTTTTCTTGTCTACGAGCTGTACAAACAGCTGCCCCCGTATAGGTACCTGCTTCGAGCTCTTTCTACGACTTCGAACACTATTACGAAATAATCGGTATATCTCAGCGAGTTTTAGTCCGATCGACTTGAAATTTTCACAGGATATTCCTGAGATGTTGTACTTTTATATAAAAAATTATCAAAAAAAAATGTTTTTTTCATGTTGCTAACCTATCTTGCCCCCTTAGTGGAAATAAATACTTCACGGTAATTGATCTACAGGGAGCCTACCAACAATTAGAAATAAGCGAATACTCTAAGGAACTCTTTACTATAAACACTCATATGGGTCTTTTTCGTTATAATAGATTAACTTATGGAGTTAGTTCGGCACCGGATATTTTCCAGACAATCATGGAAACTATTCTAGCGGGTTTATCTAACACAAAATGTTGTCTGGATGATATCCTGGTATACGGAGCAACGTTAGAAGAGTGTCAAAATGTACAAAAAGTTATGTCCCGTTTGGAAAAATATAATGTTAGAGTAAATGAAAAAAAATGTAAATTTTATAAAGAAAGTGTGGAATTTTTAGGTCATAATATTGACGTGGAGGGTGTTCACCCTACCAAAGATAAAGTAGAATGCATAAAAAAAGCGCCGTCACCACAAAATGTAACACAATTAAAGTCATATCTAAAGTCATATCAGGGTTACTTAATTACTATGGTAAGTTTATACCAATGTTATCTTCTTTGTTAAAACCATTGTATGAATTGTGTAAGCTGGGAACTAAATTTCAATGGACGGAAGAATGCGAAAAAATATTTCAATTAAGTAAAAATCTACTTATATCAAATAATGTTTTAACACATTATGATCCTAGAGTACCTATTTATATAACATGCGATGCAAGTGGTTATGGGGTAGGCGCAGTATTAAGCCATAGAATAAATGGAGAGGATAAGCCTGTAATGTTTGCGTCTAGTACGTTATCTCCAACTGAACAGAAATACTCAAACTTAGAAAGGGAGGCCTTAGCTTTAATATTTGGGATAAGGAAGTTTCATAAATTCATATTTGGTCGTAAATTCACGCTAGTAACAGACCATCAACCGTTACAGTACATATTTAGTAAAAATAAAGCGATTCCAGCTACCGCAGCAGCTCGAATCACACGCTGGGCTTTAACGTTATCAGCATATGAGTACGAAATTGAATATAAAAAAGGGAAATTGGTAGCAAATGCAGATGGTCTTTCTCGTCTACCAATGCAAAATGAAACGGGTATTACAAATTTTATCTATTCTTTTAATGCGATTAGGGAGATACCGTTAGATGCTAATGATATCGCAAAAGAAACAAAACAAGACCTAGTATTATTAAAAGTTCTAGATTTTACAGCATCTGGTTGGGCAAATTATACAGAAGATGTTAATATAAAGCCGTATTTTCAAAAAAGACGGCTATCAATAGAACACAATTGTTTGCTAATGGGATATAAAGTTATAATTCCAAACAGTTTAAGGAAGGAAATTTTAAATCTTTTTCACGAGCAACATTTGGGAATTACGCGTACGAAAATGCTGATGAGAAATTATTGTTGGTGGCCTGGTATGTCAGAAGATATAGAAAAATTTATTAGTTTATGCGAGATATGTCAATGTATTCAAAACTTTTAACAATAATACTTTACTTCCGTGGACAAAACCATCAGTTAACTTTTATAGAGTACACATAGATTTTTTCTTTTTTTTAACAATAATACTTTACTTCCGTGGACAAAACCACCAGTTAACTTTTATAGAGTACACGTAGATTTTTTCCATAAATACTCGTATACATTCCTGATTATGGTAGATTGTAAATCAAAGTGGATAGACATAAAACTAATGAACAATGGTTATAGTGCAAAAGAAACAATATTAAAATTAAAAGAAATATTTTCAGTTATTGGCTTACCGGTGGAATTAGTATATAATGGTCCACCCTTTAATTCTTCAGAATTTAATAAATTTTGCTTAGCTAACAGTATTAAAGTTATCAAATCACCACCATATCACCCACAATCAAATAGAATTGCAGAAAGGGGAGTACAAACTATTAAGAATGGGTTAAACAAGAATTTATTTTTCGAAAAAGGTAAAGAGATAACAAAAGATTTAATAAGTAATTGGTTATCAGATTTCTTGTTCACGTATAGAACTACCGTCGAGTGTAACTGGGATCTCACCAGCAGAAAGCATTTTTAAAGTCAGACCTAGAATCAGATTTGATTTAATTAAGCCCTCAGGTATAGCTAGGAATACTGAAATTATTAATACAAAAAAGCTAAAAATATATTCTGTGGAAGACTTTGTATATGTTACAAATGTGCAAACAAAATTTTGGCAAAAAGGTAGAATCACTAAAGTTTTAAGTCCTGTAACGTATATGGTGCAAGTTGATGGTGATATATTGAAACATGTACATGAAAATGATATACGAATGTACCCTTCATCCTAGGCAGAAGTGGGGGAATTTAAAAGAAATGTCAGTACAGCACAATATGTTGAGACACCACCAACTTGTAGCACCACAAATAGTGAGAATAACAAGAGTCCTTGTAGTTTTAGTCAGGAAACGGAAGTTATATCAGATACAAAAGGGGAATCTACAAAAACAACACCCTTAAACGACAGCAAATTACCTAGCTTACCAGATAGTACAACGAATATCACATCAAATTCTACGAGTCGTACCTCGTTATGGAAGAATTATAAAAACCCCCGAGAAATTAGATTTATGAAAGGGAAGAAATGTTGTGTATTAAGATAACGACCATGCGAACTAGTCTTAAGCATAAAAATGTAAAGCGAGCTTTAGGAGAGCGAGCGGCCATGATGGTGATTGTTAATTCAATTGTGCACGTTAACGACATCGTCAAAAGTAAAAGTCTTTATAGGTTAATAAAGAAACACTATTAAAGTAAGACTGTTGAGTCAATTATTAAACCGGTACACGTGGTACCAGATATAACACTAGTGGCAAATGTAGCTGAGCTTCTTTCAGGCTGGTTACGATTTCATTTATAGGCGTAATACCAGGATGTAGTTTTTCTTCTTTAACAAAAGTGAGATGTTCGCTAATACAGGGTGTTATAGATACATACTAGGCAGTACGACGGGTTGCGCGGCAAACTTTGCATGGCCAAGCGTGGTTTAATAAATAATGATAGTAACTTTATAACATAAACTTTATAATATAAATAATAAAACTTTGTAGTATAATGTATAAAGTCACTGTCATTGTCTATTAAACCACGCTTGGCCATGCAAAGTTTGCCGCGCAACCCATCGTACTACCTAGTATGTATCTGTAACACCCTGTACAATCTTGTAGGATGTCCGTGATAATGGCATTTAGTATAAGAAAATATTCGTCCATTTTCTCCCTCAGATCTTGTTTGGTCATCTTGTTATTTATTCTGCTAGTAATGTTAAAGAGTAGTTGAGCATTGTAGTTGGTTACTTCTTCTAGTTTATCAACATGCGCGGTAGTATTTAGAATTTTTAATTGATTCGCCATGACATGATGAAGCGTTTGTTGTTTATTACTCAGAATTGTAATTTGTTCTTTGATGATTTTTTCATCCGAAGCATCCATGTGCCAAAAAGTGCTTTAGCAATGGAGTCTATTCCGTCAATCAATCCGCGTTTTTTATTTTGAGTTGTTTGATAAATACTATTTATTCGATCGATTAGAGTAATTATTTTAAGATTTTTCGCTTCGATTAATTAACTGTTTCATATTCTAGCATGTTTTGCGTCCTTCCGTTTGTATTCCACACAGATGATGAGCATGATCAATATATTCCTGTAATGTATGAATTCGTTTATTTATCGAGCTAATGTCTATATTTATCACTAGCTTCCATGATGATTCTGCTCGATATAATTCTCCTAATTTTTCGTAATATAATCCTGGTTCGTATAAAAAAATTTTTTATTTCGTAGGCTTCATTTTTTTATATGTCGTCTGGTTGTTGAACCAGTAGTCATTAACCTGAAATCAATGAGCCAGGTTATTGATCGACGTATTTTGCTGATACTTGAAATATTATATTTCTTTCCATGATTGCTTATTGTTAATGGACCAACGATGTCTAATCCACATTTCTCGAAGGGTCGTCGAGCTGTATCTGTAATATCAATGGGCGCCTTAGTTCTCCCTTTTAACTTGTTTTTCTGACATAGTTCATATTTCGCTATGTAATTTTCTACTCTCTAGTTAATCCCAACCAATTGTGTTTCAATCGAATCCGTTTAATAGTTCTTTCTGTTTCTTGATGTCCTAAAGGTGAATCGTAATCATATAGAATTCGTTGTTTGTCGGCGTCGTTATACTCGTTTGTTTTATCGCTATTTCCTTTGCGTGTGTCTTCGGCTGTCACATCTTCGGGTAATGTAATGATATTTACGCATCGGCTTAATGTGTTGGCGTTCATGTGTATTTGCCTGCACGATGAATAATCTCGTAATCGTATTCCTCTAATTTGAGTCTCCACCAGATTAATCTCGATCGAGGGTCAGTTACATTAAATAACCATACCAAAGGTTTATGGTCAGTTACTATTTTAAACACAATTCTTTGTCTGAAAGGCATATACCACGAACACCAGGTAGTAGTGGCGATTATTACATTTCTTTTATTCAACACATGAATTCAAATAAACGTTTCGGTCCCAATCGGACCATCTTCAGTATTAACAATACAATTATAATTTATTAGAATGATCCTATCATACGCAACATAATTATAATTTAGATAAGCCGTCAATCTTACTTAAAATAATTTCTAGTCATATAATTTTATCATTTATTATTACAAAAATTATTTTTCTCTCTTTTCTCCTAAAACGGAAGTCATAATTTTTTTCCGCTACGTCACATAAGCTTCATATTTTGCTGATCACCTTTGTCACCTCAAATTCTTGCTACATCGTACAGAGTTACCAGATTCTATCAAATTTTATATATTTAATATTCAAAACTAACTAAATTTATTTTAATTATTTTCTTATTACATACCTGTACGATTATGTTAATTTAACGTTACTCGTCATCTCTTACTTAATACATCACAGCTCAGCATAATTTCAATGAATAGAACACAAACTTCCTGATTCTAGTAATAACACAATTATTAATACTAACGAATACATTAGACCGTTATAACTTAAAACGAACCTATGTTCCACTATCTTATAATCCAGTATGTAACGTCCATACGTATCTTTCAATATCTTTCAAATTGTGGTGATAAACTAACATCTCAACGTATATCTCCGACTTATATACATCGTAAACAAGTGGAGAGGGAAGACCGTTATATTTAAGAGATGTTTAACAAAGGAAAATATGGTTCTGGAAATTTCTCTGTGTCTGTCTGCTTATTCATGCCATTAATCTGTCGTTTTATACAAATCATCTCTGACGTGAGTCTTTTATGAAAAAATGGCTCTGTGTCAAGTATTTGAATATTTTCCCAATCTAAATTATGTCCTAATTTCACTTGGTGATCTGACACAACCGAACGAGTATCCTTTGATTTCTTAATATCAGCTTTATGTTCTTTTATCCTAGTACCTAATTTTCTTTGCAATGCTCTTGAATTTTTCCGAAATGTTCTGTATATAAGGTATTGTAAAATATTTTTTTATTATTAAATTACTATCCTCTATTTCGTTGTTAACATTATTCTTGTTCTTATACAAATTCTTTCTTTTCGATTGGGACCGAAACGTTTATTTGAATTCATGTGTTGAATAAAAGAAATGTAATAATCGCCACTACTACCTGGTGTTCGTGGTATATGCCTTTCAGACAAAGAATTGTGTTTGTTTATTGAACCACGGTGTATTTATAATTTAATTTACTATTTTAAATTTCGTACAATATAAATACGGTCGGTAACGCTTAATTGCCCATACGATGGCTAATAACTCTTTTTCCGTTGTATTATAATTACGTTCCGCTTTTGATATTACGTGACTAGCGTAAGCTATTGTTTTATCGTGACCCAAAATTCCTTGAGAGAGTATGGCCCCGATCGCGTAATCAAATGCATCGGTAGTCACAAGAAATTCTCGTGTGAAGTCTGGATATTGGAGAACGGGTGCGGTGATAAATTTATTTTTTAATAATTCGAAAGCATTTTGTTGTTTGACTGTCCATACGAACGGTTCTCCTTTCTTTGTCAATTGAGTTACAGGTTTGACGATTTTAGAGAAATTTTCAATAAATTTCCTGTAATATCCTGCTGATCCAATGAATGCTTGTATTTCTTTTATTTTTACTAGAATAGGGAATTCGGTTATCGCTTTTAGCTTAGTCTGATCCGGTTTGATTCCGTCATCGGTTATTATATGCCCGAGGTAAATGACCTCTTTTCTGAGAAATTCACATTTCTCAGGCTGTAGTTTTAGTTTATGCTGTCTCAGCTTATTGAATATTTCAATAAGTCGTGTGTTATGTTCCTGTAAACTTGCTCTGTATATGACTAAGTCATCTAGATATACTAAGCATTTAATATCTTGTAGCCACGTTAGAACAGAATTCATTGGTCTTTGGAAAGTAGCTGGTGCATTTTTCAATCCGAAAGGCATCCTATTAAATTCGTAATGTCCATAAGCGGTTGAAAAAGCAGTTTTGCCTTTATCCGATTCAGCCATAGGAATTTGGTGATAACCAGACGCTAGGTCTAGTGTAGTAAAATATTTAGCGTTTCCTAGTTGGTCCAATATATCGGTTATATTAGGCAGAGGAAAAGAATCACCTATGGTCAAATTGATCAATTTTCTGAAATCTACGACTATGCGTAATTTAGGTATTCCTGTTGCATCAGTCTTTTTGGGTACTACGAGTAATGGCGCGTTCCATTGACTTTTGCGTGGTCGTATTATTTCATCTTGGAGCATTGTGCGTATTTGCTTGTTTACTTTTTCCTTATGCTTCTCGGGTATCCGATATGGTTTCACGTTAACAGGCGCGCTGTCTACCTGTATGTGAATTTCATGTGCGACAGTTTCAGTATGCGTTAATGGATCTCCTTTTAAATGGAATAGGTCATTATATCGCGTGCAAATGTCTGTTATGCTCTTTTTTTCCTCAGCATTTAAATGCTCTAATTTTAAAGTTTTTTCGATACAGATGTTTCTTGAAATCACTATCTTGATACTTTCTTCTTCCTTTTGTATAATCGTTTCATACATATTTTCTGCTGCTATTTCCATCGGAGTTACGCAAGGTACTTGCATTTCTACATGCGTTTCCGTGGTATTTATAATAATTATTAGACAGAGATGATTTTTTGGTTGTACCAAGCAGTTACCGATAAGTACTCCTGGTTGTGCCTCTTCTGCTTGAATTAATCCTGTATTGTTCATAGTTGAGGTGGCTTTTATGATCGCCTCGCATCTGGAATTGATCCTTATTATTTTGTAAGGATATAATTTCAGCGTGCTGTCTTTATTTTTAGAAGCTTGTTGCTGTAGTCGCATTTCGCATGATGTTTTCGTAGAAAATCGACTCCAAGTATACCTTCATAGTCGATTGGAAAATCATCTGCAATTACAGATATTGGGTGCAGTATCTGGCGTCCATTTAATATTATGGTATCAATTATTTTTCCTATGACACTTATTTCGTGTCCTGTAACTCCACTTAGTAACTCCAATAGAGGATGCTGGCTCCAATGGTGGCGAGTTTCGACGATGAAGTCATATGTCTTTTGTAGTTTAGACATCGCTGAAAGTAATTCAATCCTCACAGGTTAGATTTCTCGACGCAAAAGAGATTTTCCAATCCATTGAAAATGAATCGCGATAAGCTGTTCTTCCGACATGTGCTTCTTCACTACTTCGACCTCAGAAAACTGCAGCTGAGGCGCATCGCTTATTATCCGAAGTGTATGGTGATGAAACTCCATCGGAAAGAACATGTAGAGTTTGGTTTGAACGCTTCCGAAACGGTGATTTTGATGTGAGAGACAAAGAACGTCCAGGACAGCCGAAAAAATTTGAAGATGTCGAGCTGCAAGAATTACTTGATGAGAATCCAGCTCAAATGATTTTAGAGTTGTCGAAACAGTTAAATGTTACTCTAAAGGCCGATTGAGTGATGAATTGATGCAAAAAAGATCATCCGTAGCCAACAATCGACGCAAAGTCATTTTATTGCATGATAACATTCGACCGCATGTCGCGAAAAGCGTGAAGCAGGCACTTCTAGAGCTTGAATGGGAAATTCTCCCGCAACCAGCGTACTCTCCAGACTTGGCACCGTCGGATTACCATCTTTTCCGATCGATGAAACACGCACTTACGGACACACTTCTCCAGTCACAACAAAGTCCAAAAATGGGTGGACGAATGGATCGCCTCGAAAGACACCGCGTTCTACCGTCGTGGGATTGCCCTGTTGCCAGAGAGATGGGAAAAAGTAGTAGAAAATAGAAGAAATAACTTTGATTAAGGTGCTTATTCATCTTCCCTTCGAAACAAATCGATTTTCGAGACGAAAAACGATAGGAATTAAGTTTAACACCTAATATATCCCGTATCCCGAAATCTTTCATTGCTTTGCCCTGTACCTTGGTGCACAATATAACATCTAGTAACGTTCTTTCGGATTTATGTGTTTTATGGCATTTGAGCATGCGCTTAAGAATTCTTTTAATTTTGCCTGCGAATTTTCATTAAATTCGGGAAATATCATTTCTCGTACCTCTTTGAGTTTTAGGTATTCGTTTACATGTGTGCGCTGTTTGCGTACGTCCTCGATCGTACGTCCGTAAATGCTGTCTAAGCGATAATCATTCCGCGCGTGTGTCGCGTTTTGCGTATTTCGGTGATCCTCTAGTTTACCGAGTCTTTTATGCATAGCTTTCATTTCTTCCCGTATTTCTCTAATTCCCAATACTATGTCGCGTAGTGGATTTGTTTGGGGATCGTTATGATCATTTCGAGCTTGCAGCTGTGGTTCCATTATAGCTTGTGTTAATTCTACTGTCTTGTAATAGGCGGAGTGCGATGCATTTCTATGACCGTGTTATCTCCGTAATTTTCTTCGGGATTGAAAATACTACTGTCGTATGACGTAAGGGAGTATTCCCATATGAGGGTGACTCTACTAGGAGTTCGGCTATAATTTAATCTGTCCCGCTTATCGTCTGTAGTGTCGTCACTAAGCGTAGGGGTGTCGTCGTCCTGAATCGGAATTTACGACTGTGTTATTTTCACGAGAGTCTTGCTCGTTGTTTAAATATAATTCAATGAGATTTACTCGATTATCGCGGGTTTCGCGATTTACAACGTTTTCACGATTTTCGCGATTGTTGCGATTCTCGCGGTCCGTTCCGTCTGTTACACGAGGTGAGTTTAGTCGTGCTATCGCGTGCTGCGCTTGTGAACTTAGTAACCACGATGCGTTTCTTGAAAGTTTTTCGGTTTTGTCCGACATTCACGCGTTTTGAGAAAAAATTTTCGACTTATAGTAGAAGTACGGTTAGTTCTAGTAGTTCACTTGACTGCCTGATCTGCATGGTCAGGCTCGCTGTCACCGTTGTTGAGGTTGGTCAGGTCGTTGCTGTTTCCTCGAGTTGTTGGTGTGCGTAGTCGGGGTGATCCCGATTGATGACGACTCGATTGGACACCACCAATCACAGCGACCGGTGCTTAGGAGCTTTGTAGTCTCAAGTGCTGTGAGTGGCTCGTGTCCAATTGAGCCGTGTCCAACTGGATGCCACCCTGCGTAGTCTGCTCTGCTTGATTCAGACTTCTTCTTCTTTACTTAATGGCTCCCGCCTCCAGATAATAAAAGGAGGTCGATACGGCCAGATCACGTCAAATGGACCGGCCACGTCGAACCGGGCGAGTAATACGCAAAATGATGTAATCGAAATGAAAATGGTGAAATGCCCCCTCAAACACTGAACGCCTGCGGCTACGACGCTTTCACGCCGCACGGCCGCGCGCCAAGACGGATAAGGGGACCGTAAAAATAAGATATAACGGCTCAGTCAAAGCTGACAAGGCTTTCCAAAAATATTATCGAGGTGATGCAACACCCGAGACGAGAGGGAACGCGCCCAATCCGCTCGAGTGGTCTGACAAGACTGGCTTGCTTGATTCCGACGTGCGTTATTCTTGATGAATTCCGGAATGGTAAGGCTGTATCCCACCGCTGCCAATGGCAGGTTGTACCGCTCAGAGTGCAAGGGTGCCGCTTCGGGCACAGTTTATAGAATTTACGGGTCAGCCGGTTATCAGTCGTCCTGTCCAGGTACGACGTGCCGCTCAGGGTGTGAGGGAATCATAGGTTGGACGTGGTGGTGTCGTTTAATGAGAGCTCGAGGTCCTCCAATTAATATAGGCCAGCGTTCGTGGTACAAGAAGTTTTATTGTCACTTACGAGTTCTATGTGCTTTACAGTATAATGGTGTCTCGCAGTAGCGGAGATTCTCACAGTAGTCGTACTCTCACTTAACTTTTCGGAACGGCCCCGAGATGCTCGAGGCTTACGTTTTTATATTCACTAATTAGGCCGAATTTATACGTAGTTGCATTAAATTAATGTATGTCACGTCCTTTGTAATCCAAAGTAGGTGATTTGATTTTGTAATGATTTTAACTGCTGGTCTGCAGAAAAGATGCAGACGCAGATTTTAGGTATGACCTATTGGGTCATAACAACCCATTACTTTTAACGTTTTTAAAAATGTTTTTAAAAATGTTTTTGAAAATGTTTTTAAAAACGTTTTTGAAATATTTTTAAAAATATTTTCAAAAATATTATCTGCTGATTGAGAAGGTAATAACAATTTTATAATTAAGATGATAATAATAAGTTTTTAAAGTGTATTTGGTTTACGTTTTTGTTTTAAACGTTCATAACTATTTGAGTGCTAAGAAGCGCGATCGCGTTTCTCATAAAACTTCTCATAAGTATGTAATGCTACGAGCGCGATAGCGTAGATAAAATTGTTAAAAAAAATTTTTGTGAATGTGACTAGACAAATTAGACAATAATTGCGTGCTACAAGTATTGTAACGCCTATTGACATACAATTAAGTCTAAGCTATCGGTATATCAAATTGTAAGAAACGCTCTTAGAATTCGTCTGAAATAATTGTTTGATTTGTATGTCAATAATAGCTTTAATTACGTGCGTAATTATTGTCTAATTTTTCGCTCTTGTACTGCATTTCTCTAACAATTTTATCAATGTAATTAAAAACCAATCTGATAATTTAACGAAATTAGTATCGTAATTTCACACAACTATGGTCCAAACATCCGCGCCTATCTCTCTCGCCCTCCGACAAATTTTCCACCTCTTACGACCCACCCCTACTGTCGCGCAGTAATTGAGAGTAAAAGTGGAGAGATTTCGGCAAGAGTGGCACGCTCTCTCGTGCCTGGCGCCTAACTTATTAGTAAAATTACAATAGTGGCCGAAAATCCGCCTAGCTGTCGCAAAATTACGCTGTCGAGTGAGCAGAGATACTTTTACGTAAGCGGAGAATAAAAAGCACGCGACTAAGTTGTGCCGACGCTCACAAGCACGGTTACAAATTTGGCCAATATTGGGATTGTCGTGCGCGCGAGTGTTTAGACCATAGTTATGGCGTAGGACCATAGTTGTGTGAAATTACGGTATATTTAAATATTTAGATATGTGATAAACAAAGAGATAGTGTGATAGATAAGAAAGGTAAGAAGGAAAGGTAAGAAAGAACGTGTTTTTATAAACATGTGAATGCGTCTGGTCAGTGTGCCCCTGGCGTGTAAAGCGCCCGTATCTAACCGTGAGCGCCGCTCCTGCCCGTCTCTACGTGGTCCGTGATACGTTAAATATTTTTTCTTGTACTTTGAAAACTAAGCTTCAGACAAAATTTTCGTGAAGTAAAAATCGTCTTACAGGCTCAGAGAAAGGCTTAGACTTTCAGAATTTTGAAAAATTTGAAACTTATGGCACGTGAAGTGTATCAGCCAGACATTATATACATTATTTTGATAAAGCAGTAAGATGCGCTTCTCAGCCATTGTCGAGAAAATCGACTTTGAAAAATTCCGAGCGGGATATGTACACTGAATGTCGGAGCAAGTTTTAACGAGCGCTTTTTTTTCCTTTCTTCATTTTATTTTAATATTTGTTATTTGTATGTAAAATCAATCAAATTTATGATAATCAACGGATATTCAGTATAAATCTTTTATGAAAAACGCACATTTCATTTATAACGTAACGGAAACGTTATAAAAATTGAAAAGAATAAGGGCACTAGAAATCAGGCGCAGAAGACGTTGCGCAAATAATACACCTATGAAGCGTAAAACTTCTTTATTCACTAAACGCGCTTACATGTTTCGGCTAACTTTTGAGTCTTCCTCAGAGATAATATAAACGAACATATATAAACTGTGAATAAAAGTTATCCTGTCGTGAGCTCCCCTACATCGAGAATTTAAATGTCGGAATTAAAACAAAAAAGAGTGAAAGAAAAAGAAAAAGAAAAAAGAAAAAGAAATGGAAATGGAAAATATCGAAATAGAGAATATGGAAACTAATTTATTAAAAAACTTTAAGATTATAATTAATTATCCAGCAAATATAAAGACGCTCACCATGCTCACAGAACACTGTATCACAAACATTACCATAAAAATAATTTAAGAACCGGTTCCTGATATGTTGGCCAGTCAGTATCAGACAGGTGAGTTGCTTTTTGTGTTTTAGCTAGTAATTTTCCGAGATTACAAATGGAAAAATGTAATAAAAATGTAATTAAAGCGTTAATCAATTCCAAGAAAAAGAAAGTTGGAAAGTAATCAATAAGCACGCTAGAAAGACTGATTACTGCGTACGAACGACACTGACTGACTAGACGTGACAACAACTCAAGCTTTTATAGCTTGTCTATGATCGGGAGATAGGCCTTGAGAAGCCCCTCCATATTCGTCTGCAGGTTGAGTCCATGCGTTTGTCTCCTGATGAATATCATCTCCGAAATCAATCTCTTCCTGTAGTAAGGTTCCTCATCCAATTTTGTAACGTTATATCAATCGAATTCATGGCCTTCTTATAGTCGATGCTCCGTTATAACATTCCGAGTAGACGTGCTCCATCGGATGTGATTCTTATGTTCCGTGATTCTTGACCTCAGCTATCTACACGTCTGTCCCACATAACTCGCATCGCAACTCTTACACGAAACCTTATAAACGACATTCGACTTCTTATCGCTCGGTAAAGAGTCCATATGCACCTTAATGAGTTCTCGCAATTTATTAGTACTATAAAACGATACCCTCATACGCGCGCTATTCAATCTACTAAACTTCTCAGTAATATCACGAACGGTCAAAGGAACAGTGAATCACGAAAATTGCACTACTTCAATCCTATTATCATTAACAACACTCTTCCTATTACTGGTCATAATAATGTTCTTCAAACGATTGTTAATATTCTCAAATATAAAGTTCAACGGATAATCATTCTCTAACAATACTTTAATAATGAAACAGTCAGAGCTGGATAATATTTAAAATAATTTTATTTTAAATATGTATAATATTTAAAATGTAAATGGCATTTTGCATTTTCCATTTTAAATGGCTTTTGAAAAATTATTTTCATTTTACATTTGAAATGGAATCATGTCTATCATTTAACCATTTATGAAATAGGTAAATATCAAATGGTTTTTTTTGTTTTCACAAATTTTCCCTAGAATCATTGATGTATAAGAAGAACCACATCCCATGATTGTCCAAAGATTTTTATGAATATTCAAACAAACTGCCAATGAAACTGTAAAAAGAAAATTAATTATAGATTGTCCATAAGTATCGAATCTTAATAAAAAAAATTAATGTTCCAGCTTTATATAAAATACTATATAGATTTCTAAAAATGTATATTACTCTTAACATCTAATTTTGACCGTAACCGACGTTCCTCGTATTAATTTGATTTATTTAAGTAAACGGTCCCATTTTTAAATCATAATATTAAAAAATTTTAAATATTCTCATCAGAGAAATGTTTTATTTATAATACTGTAGTCAGTGCTTCGAATTCTGTTGAAAATGGATTTCAAACGTAAAATACTTTTAAAAAATGTATACCACCCTGACGGAAAGTTTTTACGAAAAACTACATAGGTTGAAACAAGATCTTAGAAATTCTTAGTTTTTCAAAGATATTTGTAATGGGACGTAGAGTAGCGTTGTTTGTTTGAAAAATCAAAAAATCCTCCGTCTTCAAACGTCATTCTACGTCTACAATACGTCTACAAATATCTACAAAAAATTATGAATTTCTGAGACAAACAAACTTCACTGTATGTCCCACTACGAATATCTACGAAAAATTAAGAATTTCTAAGATTTTGTCTCACTCTATATAGTTTTTCTGTACTTTTTTGTAAAAATTTTTTTTTCGCTATGGCAGGAAAAACCATTTTGTATTTGAAAACTATTTAAAATACCTATTTATCTATTTTACATTTAAAATAAATTCGAAAAACCTATTTTGCATTTTGCATTTAAATACATTTTAAATACATTTTTTAAAAGCATTTTACAATTAATATTTTAAGTGGAATTCGAAAGGCATTTTATCCAGCCCTGTGGAACACAAATTATCAAGGTGATATTTAGGATTCGAAAGCAAAACTATTCTATCAACTAATCCTACAATTATACTTATTTTACTTATTTTTTGAGAAACTGGGTGCTGTGACAAAAAGTTCAAATATCTGTCCGAAAAGGTCGGCTTGTGTACCAATTGCACTCTATCAACTCGTTATCCTTAATTACCGTAACATCCAAAAAAATTCAATCTATCACCCCCTATTTCCATAGTGAACTGAAGCCTAGGCTGCTGAGAATTAAAAATATCAAGAATGGAACTAACCGAAGACACAGGTGCCGTCAATAATATATCGTCAGCAAACCTATAGTAAAAGGACAACGGAAACCGAATAAAAGATAAAGCTCTAACCTCCAGCTTACGCATAACTAGATCCGCGATGACGGACGAAGCTAAAGCTGGCAGCCAGACTTAGCAGCCAGAACGCGGCAGCCAGGAGCGAATAGGGTGCTGGGGCCCCAAAGATTAAAAATTAATAAAATTGATTAAAAAACGATTGCAAACACAAGTCACACATTACTGGTAGTACAAAATAGGTTAATCTATGTAAAATTTATAATAATCTGCACAGGGATGGCTTTCATTGTTAATAAAAAAATTATACAATATTAATAAACTATTTAGCGATCAGACCATACGCATACGCGTAGAGACTTGAAACAAATCACAGACACTCTCCAAGACGAGTAGGAAACGATGGTACGCCGATCTGCCCGGGGACGGCCGTTATTTTTTATTTAAAAAATTAAATAACATTTATAAACTTTTTAGCAGCCAGACCATACGCATACGCGTAGAGACTTGAAAAAAATCACAGACACTCTCCAAGGCGAGTAGGAAACGATGGCATGCCGATCTGCCCGGGGACGGCCTTCATTGTTTATAAAAAAATTATACAACATTAATAAACTATTTAGCAGCCAGACCGTACGCATACGCGTAGAGAATTGAAAAAAATCACAGACACTCGTCAAGATGAGTAGGAAACGATGGCACGCCGATCTGCCCGGGGACGGCCGTTATTGTTTATTTAAAAAACTAAATATCATTTATAAACTTTTTAGCAGCCAGACCGTACGCATACGAGTGTCTGTGATTTTTTTCAAGTCTCCACGCATATGCGTACGGTCTGGCTGCTAAATAGTTTATTAATGTTGTATAATTTTTTTATAAACAATGAAGGCCGTCCCCGGGCAGATCGGCGTGCCATCGTTTCCTACTCGCCTTGGAGAGTGTGATTATTTTCAAGTCTCTACGCGTATGCGTACGGTCTGGCTGCTAAAAAGTTTATAAATGTTATTTAATTTTTTAAATAAACAATAACGGCCGTCCCCGGGCAGATCGGCGTGCCATCGTTTCCTACTCGTCTTGTAGAGTGTCTGTGATTTTTGTCAAGTCTCTACGCGTATGCGTACGGTCTGGCTGCTAAATAGTTTATAAATGTTGTATAATTTTTTTATAAACAATGAAGGCCGTCCCCGGGCAGATCGGCGTGCCATCGTTTCCTACTCATCTTGACGAGTGTCTGTGATTTTTTTCAAGTCTCTACGCGTATGCGTATGGTCTGACCGCTAAATAGTTTATTAATGTTGTATAATTTTTTTATTAATAATGAAGGCCATCCCTGTGCAGATTATTATAAATTTTACATAGATTAACCTATTTTGTACTACCAGAAATGTGTGACTTGCTTGCAATCGTTTTTTAATCAATTTTATTAATTTTTAATCTTTGGGGCTCCAGCACCCTATTCCTGGCTGCCGCGTTCTGGCTGCTAAGTCTGGCTGCCAGCTTCAGCTTCGTCGATGACGGGAGACAACGTAGAGCCCACAGGAGTACCGTAATTCTGCCTATATAAACTACCGCTCATTAATTTCAATATACTTCTAAATTCGTTGATATTTCTGTGGAGGATAGATGTAACATGTGTTCTTTTGCATGAAAATGAATCTACCTGCTATTATAAACACTTTCCGCACTCGCATGCATAATATTATACACTATTTATAGAGGAAGGTCACCGATACTGACATACCACTTTGTTTTTAGACAATATTTCTTAAACAAAAGGTAAAAATACAACTTCAAAAATATAAATATAAAGTAAAAAGATAAATAAAAAGTATCTTCTATCAGATAGTATAAGCAATTTTTATAATACTGTTTGCAATTTTGTAATAATTAAGTTTTTCGTAAGTTATGCAAAAATGAGCGTCTGAGAAAATGGGCTCCAAAACTGACATAGTAGGCAATAATACCAATATTTCTATTCTATAAATAAAGATATATTCTATTATGTAAAGAAAACTAATTTATGAAACTCTAAACATTTAAAATGACATAATATTATCAATAATACAGTTACTATTATTTCAATTACGCAATTTGCAAAAGAACACCATAAGAATTTTCTTCTCGGATTCATAGAATTGGTTTTTAGCTGATTTGGTATACAAATAAGCCACAAATATATGAATTATAAGTTTGTACTTCTTAAATTAGCTAAACAGATCATGATTTTATTAGTATTAATAAAGTGCAATAGTTAGTTTTTGAGAAATAAGGGAGTGTCACTTTAGGAGACCTATGTCAGTATTGGCGATTTTCTCTATAAAAATTCTCGATAATTGTAGTTTTCGAGGAAAGTGCCTAATAGCCATACAGTGTCTGATCATGTAAATAAACAAAATACACGCGTAAGCCGCTTGTAGTAATAGCGGATACGTCCTCAATGCTGTTTTGAAAACCGATTCGTCAACACGTACAGTAAAGCAACTCCGATAATGTTGTTCGCCTTATATTATGCGATACTGTGAAAATTTCTAAAGTGTTTCGTAAATGGCTCCTAAGAAGGAGTTATCAACCGAAAAGCGATCTGCCATAGTTGCTTTAAGAAATGCAGGACATAGTTTGCGTGAAATTGTTCACTTAGAAAAGGTTTCTCTTGATGGTGTGCAGTATACCCTCAAAAAATATGCCGAAAACAAGAGTGTACATGATCGACTATGACCTGGAATACCTCGAGTGACTACAAAACAGGAAGACAAAGGACCCCGCACTAATCCTATATGAAATTGGATTTCGGTTAAATCAGATGGTTTTCTCATATGTTATAG
>NW_017296190.1:202328-203896 GCF_001594075.2 Trachymyrmex cornetzi | reverse complement strand
ATCAAACACGAAAACTGTTCATTTTTTTTCGCTAAAACTTATAGGTTTTGTTCAGCAGGTCATAAGCTATAACATATGAGAAAACCATTTGATTTAACCAAAATCCAATTTCATATAGGATTAGTGCGGGGTCCTTTATCAGAGTGTATTCCAAACGAGACAGATTCCAAACAGCTTCCCAGATCCGTGCGGCTTTGATGGAAACGAGGAAGAAAAGCATATCAATTACGACCGTCAAACGCCGTCTTGTAGCCAATGGCTTGAAGGAATGTGTTGCAGCTCGAAAAACGTTGCTTAGGTCCATTAATAAAAAGAAGAGGTTATTGTGGGCTAAAGAGCACAAGAACTGGACCACTAATCAGTGGAACAAAGTTCTTTTTACCGACGAATCAAAGTTTGAGATGTTTGGGTCCAAAAGGCGCAAATTCGTTCGTCGTGTGACACATGAGCGCATGCTTCTTGCGTGCATTCAGCCTACAGTCAAGCATGGAGGAGATAATTCCATTATGATCTGGGGATGTTTTGGAGATGGTGAATTAATAAAAATCGAAAGAATCATGAATTCCAAACACTATCATAACATTTTGATACGCCATTGTATTCCTTCCGGCACTCGCCTTATTGGTCGTAATTTCATACTACAGCTATGTTCAGTCAAAAGAACGACAACAGGTGCTAAAGAATATGGTTTGGCCACCCCAGAGCTCTGATTGCAATCAAATTGAACTCTTTTGGGATCATCTGGACAGATGTGTTCGAGATGTGCAAGTAAGGGGCCAAAATCACCTTTGGGAGTTGCTACAAGAGAAGTGGGCTACAATCAGAGCTGAAACATTGGACAAATTATCCGACAGAATGCTTCGCATTTGCAACGCTGTAATTGCTGCTAAGGGTGGATATTTTGATGAAAGAAAAATTTAAGGAACTCATGACTCAATTCGTTTGTAAACATTATGTATGAGTACAAAACATGTTTATTTGTCCAAATAAATTTACATTTATCACAAACTAGCTTCTTTCCTTCATTACTTTCCAAAAAGTCGACGTTTTGAGTGGTGTATTGAAATTAATGGGCGGTAGTGTATAACACTATAAAAAAAAAGAAAGTAGAATTAAAAAAACAAACTGAACCGCTTTGATGAATTCCTCCTCCAGTAAACAACAATCTCTAGAAATAAATCGCTACCCTCACAGCACCGGATATTACATTAAGGTTATAGGATGATTACAATCTTACATAGTTTTGTGGAAAGGTTACTGGTGTATGCCACTATACTTACAATGTAATCTTACTTTATAATATTGTTGGAAGGTTAAGGGAATTTTATGTTAATATTTCAGCAACCTTATATGAACCTTATATTTTAATATTGTGTTGGAAAGTTAATGGAATCTTGTGTCAATATTTCAGCAACCTTGTATGAACCTTATATTTTAATATTGTTGGAAGGTTTATGAAATCTTATGGGCACGTTCAAGTTGACAAAGCGGCTAGCCTACTCGCCGAGTAAATGAACATAATTGATTATTACTTTGTAACCGTCCTCGCGAGCAACGGCACAACTTCG
>NW_017296190.1:201543-201808 GCF_001594075.2 Trachymyrmex cornetzi | reverse complement strand
CCAGACTCCCGGACGTATAACGCCGGCCCGCGGCCGACGCCACGGCGATGGTACGACGTGATTATAGCGACCGCCTCGATGCGACACGACTCTATTCGACACGGGAATACTCCACGCGGTTCTACGCGACTCTACTCTACTCGGAAACCGGAAGTTAGCTCGGCGACGCACTTATAGCAAGCGTGCCTACGCGACGCGATACTAAACGATAACGCAACTGTAATAAGCGTCGTTACGCGACACAACGAGACTCGACAACGTGATT
>NW_017296190.1:199262-200556 GCF_001594075.2 Trachymyrmex cornetzi | reverse complement strand
TCTGCCAAGTTAATCAAATGACGCGAATCTTAACGCACGTTCGCAGGTGCGTCTGCACGCGCGCTCGCGTGCGCGCTCGCCTACGCGCTCGCCCTTCGAGCCGGTAGGAAGTGCGAGTCCGCCGTCGACAAGTCCGTACAGTGACGGACAAAATGTCACGTCACAACTTATAGATCCAACCAATCATATTCGATTGCTCGGCAAGCGTACCTAGCCGCTTTGCCGTCTTAAACTCGTCCAATATTTCAACTTATGAATATAATTGCTCTATAGATTTTTGGTACTGGCAATAAATTTTGGACACGCAGTCTCACTATACTAATATATATACACCCAGATAATCAAGCATGCGGCAATGCGAAATATGTACTGCGGAAGTACAGCGTATGATTGCTTAACCTGAAAATAGTCGTTATAACACTAAAATTAAATATTAGATAGTAACTGACTGGAAATGTTCAGTTGAACTGCACAAATTTCTATCAGGACCACATATTGAAGAGATGTATCGTAGTTATATACCCATGATTATACAGGTGTTCGTGGATCATTGAAGTGCAGCAGTTTCCACACGATTTCAGAAGTCAAGGATAGTAAATGGCGGTATGCAATCGGATGGGTGACCGCTTCGAAGTACTATGAAATTAGTTCTCGAATTCAGGGAAAATTTTTTTTTAATCATAATTATATGATATGTATTCTGGAATAAGATATTAATCAATAATAATAATCATTTTAGCAATATATATTAGGTATTAAACATAATTCCTATCGCTCGTTACTAGAGGGCTCTGCCTCCAACGCTGACGAGTTTCGACGATGAAGTCATATGTCTTTTGTAGTTTAGACATCGCTGAAAGTGATTCAATCCTCACAGGTTAGATTTCTCGACGCCAAAGAGATTTTCCAATCGATTGAAAATGAATCGCGATAAGCTGTTTTTCCGACATGTGCTTCTTCACTACTTCGACTTCAAGAAAACCGCAGCTGAAGCACATCGCTTATTATCCGAAGTGTATGGTGATGTAACTCTATCGGAAAGAACATGTAGAGTTTGGTTTAAACGCTTCCGAAACGGTGATTTTGATGTGAGAGACAAAGAACGTCGAGGATAGACAAAAAAATTTGAAGATGTCGAGCTGCAAGAATTGCTTGATGAGAATCCAGCTCAAACCCTTTTAGAGCTGTCGAAACAGTTAAATGTTACTCCAAAGGCCAATTGAATGACGAATTGATGCAAAAAAGATCATCCGTAGCCAACAATCGACGAAAAGTCATTTTGTTGCATGATAAC
>NW_017296190.1:198703-199132 GCF_001594075.2 Trachymyrmex cornetzi | reverse complement strand
TGCAACACGCACTTACGGACACACACTTCTCCAGTCACAATGAAGTCCAAAAATGGGTGGATGAATAGATCGCCTCGAAAGACACCGCATTCTACCATCGTGGGATTGCCCTGTTGCCGGAGAGATGGGAAAAAGTAGTAGAAAATGGAGAAAATTACTTTGATTAAGGTATTCATTCATCTTCCCTTTGAAACAAATCGATTTTCGAGACGAAAAAACGATAGGAATTAAGTTTAATACCTAATGTATACAGCGTGTCCCAGAAAAAAACGTCAGTCCTTAAAACAGTGTATTCCTGGCGTGATTCTAAGACATTTTTTCCTTTATAAAAATTTTATCCGAAGCTTAGTTTTTTAATTATATGGAAAAATAGTTAGCGAATTACAGGTCGCGTACGGAAGGTAGGCAAAAACAGCGCAACTCATCGTC
>NW_017296190.1:192910-198547 GCF_001594075.2 Trachymyrmex cornetzi | reverse complement strand
CACGCACGCACGCACGCACGCACGCACGCACGCACGCACGCACGCACGCACGCACGCAATGCTTACAATTTAAAGTTACTGTAATCTTATTTCAATGTTGATGTGCTGTGAGGGTAATGATCTTTAATATAGTCCATCGCATAGGCAATGAGAACGTTAGTGAAGAGGCTCACAACATCTAATGACATTAATTGAAATTCATCATTCAATTGTTTACCATCAAGTTCCTTAACAAGTTTACAACTATATTTTCTATATGACTATCCGCCTTAGGAATTGTTTTAATGGTACTATTATGAAGAAACACTCCTAACGAATACAAAAGGCTATTTATCGAAAAAACTATTATACGAAAGGGACAGTCCTGCTTGTGTATCTTCGGAAGAGCGTAGGCCCTCGGAAATATATCCCATCATTACATAACAAACTTCGATAAGTGGAATTAGATATATACTTTTCTTCCTTCCAACTGACTAATAAAGCGCGTAAGCCCGTTACCATCCTCCTCGTCGGATCCCTTTCAATCACCTCATAAATATTCACATCCTGAAGCATCTCATTTACCTTGGAAATGTGCACCTGTCTATCCAATGCTACCGTCACATTTCCCTTATCCGCACGAGTAAAAATAACCCTATCATTCATATCCCTTAAAAGAACCCTAGTATCTTTCGCTAGCTGTGACAAACTCCTATCTACCTCCGTACAATGCAGGGGACAGGAAGCTAAGTTATTTAATACAGGAAGTGAGTGGTTCGAAATCGAGATCCGCTCATAAATATGCAACTTATAAATATTACTTTCAATACACTTAATAAGATCGACCGTGAAATTTAATCTATTGTTAAAAGCAAGGCAAAGTAAGGCAAAGTTATCTCCCAATTGCAAAAAGTTCTGTATATTAGGAGGTATGGGAACGGTTGACAGATTCACGAACCAGCCATTTCTTTGTGAGGTAAATGAAGGAGAAGGAATCAGTGAAAGAAAGGGCTGAGGATTAATCTGTATTTCTCTAATTCTCTCAACATTTGGATTCTGCACATTAGGGTACAACGACAACCTAACATTAATACT
This sequence comes from Trachymyrmex cornetzi, assembly GCF_001594075.2. Taxonomy (NCBI): domain Eukaryota; kingdom Metazoa; phylum Arthropoda; class Insecta; order Hymenoptera; family Formicidae; genus Trachymyrmex; species Trachymyrmex cornetzi. Next base: position 197,473 of record NW_017296190.1, on the reverse strand, counting down.
ATTCTCCAACACTCCATCCCTGCAATAATCAACGTCGATAGCGGGCACTGTCCTTTGATAATATCGAATAGGCCTGATATTTTTGATATTCTTTAGTAATTCTTCTCTCTGTTTCGACAACAGCCAGGAACTCTTCGAATCAATACTACTCCTTTCGCGCAAGAAGAAAACGTATGAAGATTTTCCCTGTTTATCAAAGAAGGCATCGCAAATATGAATAGGAAAGCAACGGGGAATGTTACGTGCAAATCGAAAAAGCTGTACCCGAGTGAAATCTATTTTCCTATAAGTATCACTCAATTCTAACTTCAAGATATTCACAACACATTGATGTCTAATATGTTCAAATTTTTTAACTGAACTGTTAAAAAATTTGAACAAAAAGTTTCAAATTAAAATCCAAAAAATTCCAAATTAAAACTATGTAGCCGATGCAAGTGAGGTGGGACAATATTGTTTGCGATACAGCATCTTATGATATAGCATGTAAAAGACTTTTAGTTAAACAAATACTTAACTTAACGTATGACTTAAGCAATTTAACCGTTTCCGGTCCAAAACCGGAACAAATAAATTGAAAAAAAGAAGAATATTGAGGTGGAGGCATATTTACAGTCTGCGTATAATAAATCCGTATAACGAATCAAACTGAACAAGACTCCTTATAAATAAAAAAATTGAAAAGAATAAGGGCACTAGGAGTCAAGCGCAGAAGACGTCTCGTAAATAATACATCTATGAAGCGTAAAACTTCTATATCCACTAAACGCTCTTACATATTTATTCACAGTTTATATATGTTAGTTTATGTTATCTCTGAGGAAGGCTAAAAAATGAGCTGAAACATGTAAGCGCGTTTAGTGAATAAAGAAGTTTTACGCTTCACAGGTATATTATTTGCGCGACGTCTTCTGCGCCTGACTCCTAGTGCCCTTATTCTTTCCAATTTTTTGATTTATAAGGAGTCTTGGTTAGTTTTATTTGTTACACGGAAACATTAGAAATAAAATTCAATATAGTGAGAGCGAGCAAACATTAAACACGTTTTTTTTGCGTTAGGTTTTATTTTTTGTGTATTCTCGTTACGTTGATTTTATTTTTGCTTAATTTTGCAATTTATAACAATATTTTTATATATTTTTAAATGTAATCGGGAACAAAAATTCTCGAAAATATTCAATTCACGGAAACACAAGGGAAATTTGGAATAGTGACAAATTTTACAGGTATTCAGTAAATACCTGTGTCCAAATAACCGCATTGAATACCTGTGTTGGACACAGGTATTTACTGAATACCTGTAAAATTTGTCACTATTCCAAATTTCCCTTGTGTTTCCGTGAATTGAATATTTTCGAGAATTTTTGTTCCCGATTACATTTAAAAATATATAAAAATTTCAAGTTATAAAATTAAAAAATTCCGGTTTCATATTTGCATACCTGGTAATGTTTGCCCATTCTCGTTGTATTGAATTTTATTTATCACATACATTTCGTTACGTAAATGAAATATGCGTTTTTCAGAAAATATTTATATTAAATATTCATTGATTACTATAAATTTGATTGATTTTACATAGAAATAACAAATATTAAAATTTAAAAAAAGAGAAAAAGGAAGTGCCTAGACAGCGAGAGTGGTGGGGATGATTCTCGTGTTGCCCGGGAGCCAGATGTGCATCACTGGCTGGAAGTCGTTATTTTGTGTCCTATATCTGAGGTATCTATATGACGCAATTCCTCGTGTCTTAACTATTTCTTTCTTTAACAGTGTCTTCTTTCTGACTAACAGTAAGGACATTTAATGTTAGTTAGAAAGAAGACGTCGTAACTTGGTGGAACCAATCAGCATTAGACACTTCAATTCAATATATATAAAATATTTTTATATATTTCAGTAAATTTGTTTGTGTGTGTGTGTGTGTGTGTGTGTGTGTGTGTGTGTGTGTGTGTGTGTGTGTGTGTGTGTGTGTGTGTGTGTGTGTGGCGCAACTCTTTTTATACCCACTCTAACAGTTACTAGACAAGAGCGCTACACGTTGCGCCACGGGATTCGTTGAAACTAGAGACCCTTTAATCAGAGACTGGCCATAAGGATTTTGTTAAATTTCTTCAAGCAAGAAAGGAGTATAAACTATTTCACTCTTCCACCAATAGCGGTGTGTATACATCATGCATACAGCCGGTCACAGAAAGATTGCAACACTCATTTTTCAATGGGTTTCGGAATGCAGCCTACTCATCGAACGATTGGTTCTTAACCCGAAAAAAAAGATGTTGCAACCTTCCTGTGACTAGCAGTATACACCGCTATTGATGGAGGAGTGAGATAGCTTATACTCCTTTCTTGCTTGAAGAAATTTGACGAAATCCTTATGGCCAGTTTCCGGTTAAAGGGTTTCTAGTTGAAACTTGCTCAACGTTCAGTGTACATATCCCGCTCGGAATATTTCAAAGTCGATTTTCTCGACAATGGTTGAGAAGCGCATCTTCACGTACCATCCCCGATAAAAAAATCCGATAAGAATTTATAAGAACCGATTAAATTCTTATAAGACTTTATCGTTATTTATAAAGTGTACCGTAGGTATTTTTGAAGTTAAATACAATTGCTATCGTTTCGAATCGATTTTTATAATATCTGGTTTTAATCGTTCTAGATCAATAGAATTCCTTTATGTATTCTTTATGTACGTATCGTATTTATACACATATTCATTGCTTATATGTAGTGATGGGAATCAAGATGGTTCGAATTAGTTCGAATATATCATGAAATATTCGAATAAATTCGAATATGATTCGGAATCATACAATCTTAAATGTCTTGAGACGTCTTGAATGTCTTGAAAAGTCTTGAATGTCTTGAAATCTTGAAAAAAAAGTCTTGATAGGTCTTAATAGGTTTTAAAAACCTTGAAAATACTCAATTTCTTCGATTAAAAGAAAATTTGTTTGAATTAAAGATCTTCGTGCGTTGCTGTGCGATTAAAGAAAAGTTTCTTTGATTTGAACGTCATTTCTTGAAATTTTATAAATTTTTCTTTAGTTTGAACCTCATTTCATGAAATCAAGTAAATGACCATGCACTTTTTATATGAAAAAAAAATTTTCAGTCAATTTGCTTGAATTTTTTTATATATTATAGGTCTTGCATCCCTAATGAAAAATCTCAATCAAGTTACAGGACACTTCTATGTCTAGTTTCTGAATTACAAATATTTGAATGGTATAGTTTATAGTGTTTACAAATAGTAAATCCATCTTCAGATTCATCACAACATTCCATACTCAACTAGGATCGTTTCGGCATTTCATAAACACATTATATTAGGTGTTAAACTTAATTGCTGCCGTTTTTCGTTTCCAAAATTGATTTGTTTCGAAGGGAAGATGAATGAATACCTTAATCAAAGTAATTTCCTCCATTTTATACTTTATTACTAATCAATAATACTTTATTAATAATACTTTGATTAAGGTATTTCCCTTCGAAACAAATCAATTTTGGAAACGAAAAACGGCAGGAATTAAGTTTAATACTTAATATAATAGATAAATTCAAATATATTGCGATTGTATCAAATCAAATTAATCAGTCACTCTCGAGATTTTGAGCAATAAGGCAAACGTTCCTAAGTTCCAACAGTATATAAGTTTTAATAATAAATCGTTCGCTTAAACATTGGATGACAATTACAAAATGCCGAAACGATCTTGGGTATGAGAATATTGTGATGAATCCGAGGATGGATTTGCTACTTGCAAGCATTGTACTAAGCGATTCAAGGCAAATAAATCAACAATTTTAATAAAACATTTAAATAAATCACATAATATTTTTAAACAAGAAGATGAAACCACTTCATTTGGAAATTCTTCATCTGGTATTCTATACACACCGATATTCTATATCGGTAAATTGTATTAGATACATATATTTTCATTTGTTCAACTAATATGTGTGTGATATACAGGGTGAGTTTTTTTAACTTGAGACTGCAAAATATCTCGAAAAATGTGGAAGATATAGAAAAATGTTTTAGACAAAAGTTGCATGGTTCCATCGTAATTTTTGTCTGAAACATTTTTCTATATCTTCCATATTTTTCGAGATATTTTACAGTTTCAAGTTAACAAAAACTCACCCTGTAATGCCCTGTATACATATAAAATATAATTCGATTTATAAAATATAATTTGCTTAAATGTTATTCGATTAATAAAAATAATTTCAGACAATGATTATAGAAAGCAATTACTTACCTACAAAATATTACATCACGTTCACGACATATATTATAATTTTTCCAATTTTTACACAAACAGAATGAAATAATGAATAATATGATTTATAAAGTCATTTTAATATATTCAATAACGCTGCATAATGTTAAAATGATTAGATAAAATTATTTTAATTTTATACATTTGAATAAAAATTCATTTCCTATGTATTTGTTTTATTTTGGTTCAGTTTGTTTTACTCTTGAAATATTACAACTAATGAGAATCAGCCATAATGATTTGGTATACACGTGAGGCCATCTATACTTTTTCT
>NW_017296190.1:179478-192847 GCF_001594075.2 Trachymyrmex cornetzi | reverse complement strand
TGTATTAAAACCAACCCCTTTTTGCATAATAAATATCAGTTTGGATAACGTGAATCTCTCTTAGTTATGCCCTGCTAACAGGTTATGGGCCCAGTTAGACAAATATAGTATTAACGTTTAGAGAATATCAAGCGAAAATTGTTCCTTTTGTATTTATCGGATAGTGTGCCGCTACGCAATGTTAATGCACGACATAATCGACTCGAGACCCTCGATGACTAAACTCAATGGTGATAATTATTTCCACTGGAAATTTAAGATAGAAATGTACTTGCGCCGAGAAAAAGTATGGACAATCGCAATCGTCAATACTGCACCCGATCCAGTAACGGCTGAGTGGGAAGATGCAAACGAGAAAGCATTAACAACGATTGTACTATGTGTGGAAGATACTCAGACAACATATTAGAGATCTTAAAACAGCCAAGGAGTCATGGAATGCACTAAAGGAAATATATGAGAAGGATTCGACAGGTAATCGGATACACTTGTTACGATTAATCATGCAAGAGAGGTTAAGTGAAGGTGGAGATGCAGAAGCCCATGTGAGTAAAATGCATGAGCTGTTCCAAAAACTGCTTGCCCTTGGTACTGAAATAAAGCCAAAATTTTTTATGTACGGCACGTTGTTAGCTACACTTCCTAGTAGTTATGACGCATTAGTTACTACATTAGAAGGGAAGGATGAGGAACAATTAACAAGTGCGTATGTACGAGCAAAAATTATTTCAGAGTATAAGCGCAGAAAATATCGAGATGACGACAATGAAGCATCAGCACTCAAAGTTAATACAGCGAAATCGAGTGGTAGCACTGGAGGTACTGATTATAAAGGTGGCAAGAAAAAGTTTACGTGTTTCCATTGTAACAAAGACGGCCATATTCGACGAAACTATGATGAGTACAAACAGCTACTGAAGAGTCAAAAAGGTGACACGCACAAGGCCAATGTACTTGAAAGCGAGGTCAACGATGGAGAGATGTTGTTCGCAGTAGGTGATTTGGATGATTAGATCGTGGATTCTGGAGTCACTTGCCACATCACAAGCAACAAGGAGGCATTTTTAAGTCTTAACGATGAGCATCGTAAGAAGGTCGGCGTGGCGAACGGACCAACTTTGCTAGCAATCGGAAAAGGGACCATTATTATGAATTTGAAGAATGAGAATAACGATACAATCAAAGTAAGAATGGATGATGTATTGTATGCACCGCAGGTTGGCGGTAGCTTGCTTTCGGTTCGAAGATTGATTGAAAAGGGCTTCAAGATCAATTTCGCCGGCGATAAATGTGAAATACGAAGTGGCGACGGCGCGAAGCAATACGCTGTAACAGATTTGCATGAAAATTTGTACAAACTTCGACAAATGCAATCGGTGAATACTGCACAAGCGAAACAACATAAGTGCGCACATGAATGGCACAGAATTCTGGGACACAGAGACATCGAAATTGTGAAAAAATTACCCAGTAGCGGCTTGGTGAATGGAATAGAGGTTGCTGAGTGCGGAGAGAATTGTAAAGAAAAATCAATATGCGCAATTTGTATGAAAGGAAAGATGACCAGAATAAAATTTCCGAAAGAAACTAATAGTCATGCCGAAAATGTGCTAGATCTGATACATTCAGATGTTTGTGGACCCATGCCAACTACCACACCGTCCGGAAAAAGGTACGTGTTGACCTTTGTAGATGATTGTTCACGATATACAGTTATTTATTTACTAAAAGAGAAATCTGAAGTATTCGATAAGTTTAAGGAGTTTATTAAGTTGACACAAAATCAATTTAATCGTAAAATAAAAATGATAAGATCTGATCGAGGTGGTGAATATATAGGTAAGTATTTTGAGAATTATCTAAAAGCTGAGGGCATTAAATATCAAAGGACAGCGCCGTATTCGCCACAACAGAATGGTGTTGCAGAGCGTCAGAATCGTACACTGGTTGAGATGGCGCGTTGCATGCTTTTCGACGCTGACTTGCAGAAGCGTTTTTGGGGAGAAGCAATTACGACAGCAAACTACTTGCAAAATCGTTTGTTGTGGAAAAATATATTAAAAATACCATTTGAATACTGGTATGGCAAGCAACCAACGTACACAGGCCTAAGACAGTTCGGAGAGCGATGTTACATTCGCGTCCCAGATGAAAGAAGACAGAAATTAGATCCGAAGGCTGCACACGGGATCTTTGTAGGATATGATTCCGCATCGAAAGCTTACAGATGTTACATTCCTGAACGGGATAGAGTAATTGTTTCTAGAGGTGTGCAGTTTGTTGAGAAGAAATCAAACACGATATCTGGGAAGCCAACACGAATACCAGAAATGACCAGTGACCTCGTTAAAAGGGAAAATGAAGATAAGACTGATATAACAACTTCAACAGATGCACATGATTCAACCATCACCACAGACGAATTCTTCAGTAGTGTGGAGAGCAATGATGAGCAAGACGAAGAGGTACCAAGGCGTTCATTACGCTCAACTAAAGGCCGTCCACCACAGAGACTCATAGAAGAGATGAACCTTGCATTGATTGCGACTAAGGAACCGAGTAACTATCAAGAAGCAGTTACGTGTAACGAGAAAGAGAAATGGATTGCCGCTATGGAGGAGGAGATATCATGGCTCCTAGATAATGGTGCTTGGGAGCTAGTGAGCTTACCAAAGGACAGGAAACCCATTGGTTGCAAATGGATTTACAAATTAAAAACTGATGAAGTCGGACAGATAAAGAGGTATAAAGCTCGACTTGTGGCTCAAGGTTTCAGTCAAAAATTTGGGATAGATTATGATCAGGTATTTGCACCGGTTATAAGATCAGTTACATTCAGAATACTTCTGTCAATAGCTATAAGAAGGAATATGAAGGTGTTACATTTGGATGCAAAAACGGCTTTTCTCAACGGCAAGATAGAGGAAACAATTTACATGAAGCAGCCACCAGGTTTTTCAACGAATGGACACGAGAACAAAGTATGTTTACTCAAGAAAAGCATATATGGTCTGAAACAATCAGCTAGAGTATGGAACCAATCAATACACGACACGCTGACCAAGATCCGATTAAACCAGAGCAAAAATGATCAGTGTCTTTACACGATGGCGGACAACACTGAAGTAATCTATGTTCTGATATACGTCGACGATATAATATTGGCGAGTAACTCAAGTAGTTTATTGGAGTATTGCGAATCTGCATTTAAGATAGCTTATAAAATTGAAAACCTTGGAGAGATCAAGAATTATCTTGGTATGCACATCAGAAAAGATAGTGATCAGAATTGTTATTTCATTAACCAGACGGCATACATAACTCAAGTTGTAAAAGATTTACAGCTACACGAGGGAAAGATATCGGACATACCGTTGAGCACCGGATATGGAAATAGTGAATCACCGTTGTTGTTCAGAAATGAGGAATATAGAAGGATAATTGGATGTCTTTTATATACTATATCTGTCAACACTCGTTCGGATATTTCAGCGGCAGTATCAATATTAGCGCAAAAGGTGACAATGCCCACTGAAGAAGATTGGAACGAAGTAAAACGAGTTGTAAGATACTTGAAGGGCACAGCAAGAACGGAATTAAAACTTGGTAGCGACATGAGTGAGCAACGGTTACGAGCTGTTGAGGAGGAACTGAGGCGAAGACAGGTGAGAATGATAACGAAGGATATGCAGAGAACCAAGAGATATACTTGAGAGTCAATGGTTATAGGCGCAGTGAGCAGATAGATACATATAGCAAAAACTAACGCTGGACGTAGGCAGGTGGCGCCAGTAGGAAAAGCAATGTGTATTGTTGGTAACTTGGAAAAGCGCGGCCAATAGATGAATCTTAATACGAGTCTACACTGATGCCAATTGGGCTGGAGACAGGCGTTCGCGACGGTCGAACACAGACTGCATCATCATGTTCGGATTGGGAGCAATTAGTTGGACCAGTAAGCGGCAATCGTGCGTGGTACTCTCTTCGACGGAAGCCGAATTTATTGCGCTGTGCGCAGGATGTCAGGAGTTGTCATGGATACGCAGAATTTTGAGTGACTTCGGGATGACATTCGAGCAACCTACTATTATATACGAAGATAACCAAAGTTGCTTGAGCATGACTCAGGAGGAGAAATTTTCAACTCGAGCCAAACATATCGACACCAAGAAATTTTTCATCAAGGACTATGTGGACAAAGGAATAGTAACCTGTAAATATTGCTCTACGGAGGAAATGATAGCGGATATATTAACAAAGCCGCTATCAAGGCAACGTTTCGTAAAACTACGTCAGGCATTAGGTCTAAATGTTTATCCAAATGAGGAGGAGTGTTAAAATGATTAGATAAAATTATTTTAATTTTATACATTTGAATAAGTTCATTTCCTATATATTTGTTTTATTTTGGTTCAGTTCGTTTCACTCTTGAAATATTACAACTAATGAGAATCAGCCATAATGATTTGGTAAACACGTGAGGCCATCTATACTTTTTCTCTTCTTTGCTCTCTACGTTATTATTATTACTATTACCTTTTTCTGCCAAAATGTGTCTGTATTAAAACCAATCCCTTTTTGCATAATAAATATCAGTTTGGATAACGTGAATCTCTCTTAGTTATGCCCTGCTAACATATAAGATATATGATATCAGTCTACAAAGGCAGCGTTCCACCTAACACTAGCAACGCTCGCGAGTATTGTTTGTCCTTGCTTAACATTTGATAAACAACAATCGTTATCTTTTTCGTTACCTTTCCAAAAATGATTACATTTGTGATAACTGCAATCATTTTTAAAAAAATAACGTTTTTCCCATTACTTTGAAGTAACGGTAAAGCATGATTTTTACTACAAATAACGATAATAGTAACGCTATGATATAGGGTTGTTAATGTTATTATTTAACAAATTACAAATTAATATAAAAACTAATAAGTTTTTATAAAAAACTCCTTTAATTAAAATAATTAATAAAACCATAAAATATTACAGGCAATAGGAGTCGACGCTGGTTATCAGTTAGCGCAATTTTTCTTAATACTAAATATATAAACCTTAACTTTGAACGTTTCCACTCATGGTTTGAGTCTTCATCAGCAATCTTTCACCCTAGTGTAACGATTGGAGTATTGCATGACAAAATGATATCTCCAACGTTTTTCCTCTCAAATATTGAACCGTTTACTGTTGTGAGGTAAGTCACATACTCACAAAGTTAGAAAGCTGGCAATGAGAACTCAAGCTCACACAATCGACGCTTGTACACTGAACAATGAATCTCTCTTATTTAACATTTTGTAACTTGTTAATATGTTAATAAATTATCGTCAAATTTTAAAAAATAACTGCGAGAACGATATATGTCTTGTCATTTCGACAGACGGTTAAATAATATTATTTAAAAATCGCGCGTTACTTGATATCAAGGAATGAGGTTCAAACCAAAGAAATATGTATTTGATTTCAAGAAATGACGTTCAAATCTAAGAAACTTTTTTTTAATCGCACAAATTTCTTTAGGCTAATTCTACAATGTGCTTTTTGTTTCCTGTTTCTTGCTGTTTTATTTTATCTCTTGCCATCTTGATCAAGAAGGCGAGAGACAAACAGAGAGGGTGCGTTCTTTTTAGGCATCGGATTTGGCAGTCGTTGCGCATCGGAGCTGCCAATTGCGTGTTTTTTAAACAATCACGCAGATACGTAGCCGGCTGCGCAGCTAATTCTATTCGTCTGCGTATCTACTGCGTATCCATTGCCAAAAGAACGAAAATCTGCGCTGCAATTGATTGTGCAGTTGTACTAAAAGAACGAATTACTGCAAGAACTGCTGTATCCGATGTCTAAAAGAACGCACTCAGACAAACAGCAAGAAAAACAGGAAACAAAAAGCACATTGTTAAATATAGCCTTAATTCAAACAAATTTTCTTTTAATCGAAGAAATCTAGTATTATCAAGATATTTAAGACTTATCAAGACCTATCAAGACTTTCAAGACTTATCAAGACTTATCAAGACTTTCAAGACTATTAAGACCTATCAAAACTTCCAAGACTATCAAGACTTATCAAGACTTTCGAGACTATCAAGACCTATCAAGACTTTCAAGACTATCAAGACCTATGAAGACTCAAGACTTTCAAGAGTATACAGGTTCGAATAATATTCGAAATGTTTCGAAACAATGCAATGCCTAAATTGATTGACAAATTCGCAAGAGATATCATTTGATTCCCATCACTACTTATATGGCTTTGACGATAGAAAATCACTCGGGACTTATTTGACATTTTACACGAACATCTATCAGATTCTATGTGGAATATGTTGATAGAAATTTCATCAGTTCCTATGAGTAATTTACATATTCGTTGCTTATGTGGCTTGACGATAGAAAATCACTCGGAAATTATTTGATATTTTAACTAAAATATTGATACATCATGATATTTTATACGTGCATTATATTAATTGTTTATATAATTCCGCTATTAGTCTATGTTTATAAAGATATTTTGCTCTCTATATCAATATCTTTTAAAATGTTAATTATAAATTGTTATAAACTTATTATTTGTCAACATAATTCGAATAAATTTAAATTGATGCATTTTTCAACTAACTTTATTCGCCACATAGTATCCTACGATGTTATAATCTTGCTTTAATCCGATCCTTAGTAATTTCATTTTTATAAATATATAAGAATAATTATATATTGATTCATTTAGTAGATTCATACAATAATTACCATAACTATCATATTTCATTTGAGAGAAAATAGTTAATAAAAAATTACATAAATTCTGATATAATTTTTGCCTTTAATTCTATCTAAATAACGATTACATCAATAATTTATTAAAAATAGAGAACATACTGATAAGTCTTCTATTGTGTTTTTCATATTACATCAGATAGAAAATCGTTATGTAAAATATCAAAGAAGTTCCGAAAGATTTTCTATCGTCAAAGCCATATAAGCAACGAATATGTGTATAAATACGATACGTACCTAAAGAATTTCTATTGATCTAGAATGATTAAAACCAGATATTATAAATCGATGTGGAACGATAACAATTGTATCTAACTTCAAAAACAGCTACGATAGGCTTTATAAATGTAGGGAAAAAGATAATTCCCGTGGTTATATTTTAAAGAAAACGTGGTTTATTAACTGTACAAGTAAGTAAAGTGAAAGTGATGATAATAAGTCATGGGTCTAACTTCGTAGACTGCCCTTTCCTTTCTTTTTAAGCGCCCTCCGTATGCAGTGCCCTTCTTGCGAGTCTTCTGACGCCATTCCGTCGGCAAGACCGATTTTAGCGCCGTCCTCGATCCCGGCGGTCCCACATAAATAACGATAAAGTCTTATAAAAATTTAATCGTTTCTTATAAATTCTTATCGGATTTTTTTATATTATTTCCCACGCAGAATATTCCGATTTCTGTTGTTTAAAACCGTAGACACCTATAAGCCGGTACACCATAAAAACTCAGATTTATTTTACGGTCAAGAATTTCTTATTAGCAGTAATAGATCTTTCGATGCATGTAATTCCGTATAGAACACTATTCAACAGCTATATCAAGTTCACTATAAAAACTTATACGAGGAGTCGAATAACAGTCGAATATCAAATCGTTCTGAATAGCGTGCGATTATAGCTCAGCATGTTAGGTTATTCCATACACCGAGAAAATTTTATATTAAGTTTTAATATAATTTTTAATTACACTTTACTATGTTTTGTATTTTCGTATGGACCCTCACAACATAATTCCGACTTAACTTTTACTATGGTAATACTAATTTTTATCACATAAATAAAGTAATTATTTTGTTAAGCCCTATTCTAACATGAAAACAGTTAATTTTTACTATGGTACGCAAACTTAATTTGCTATGTATATATTTTTTATTTATCTTTACAATACTAACTTTCATTCAACAAGATTTGATTCTGCAATAAAAAATTTTTACTATAAAAGTGTAAAAATTACGTTGTATTATTGTATTTTAAAAAAATAACTATAGCATTTAAACTTATAATTTATTAGATGTTAAATTTAATTTCTGCCGTTTTTCGTCTCTAAAATTGATTTGTTTCGAAGGGAAATACCTTAATCAAAGTATTATTAATAAAGTATTATTAATTGGTAATAAAGTAGAAAATCGAAGAAATTACTTTGATTGAGGCATTCATTCATCTTCCCTTTGAAACAAATCAATTTTGGAGATGAAAAACGGCAAGAATTAAGTTTAACACCTAATACATGAGGACCGCAGCTATTACCACATTATAGTAATTTTAAATATAAAATTTTCTCCGTGTAGGTCTTAGGTTCGAATCCCGTCGATACCGCGTATGCGTTTTCCACAAATATTGTAAATTATATATCCGATGCGTAATTGTAATGCGTAATTAATATTGTATGTGAAACAACTTATAAATTAATTCTGATTAATTAAAAATGAAAATTAATCTATATCTTTTTAATAGTGTATGAAGGAAAGAGATATATTTTATCGTTTTGAATATAGAACTTTGGTTTGTGATTTTTTTCACGAAATGCTACATAATATTTTATACTGGCACGCTATATAGCATTCGATAACATCCGATAAGTAAAATTTTAAAGAGTACGATAACATTCCAATATAAAATGCTATATAGCATACGATAACATCTGATAAGTAAAGTCTTATAGAGTATGATAAGGTTCCAATATAAAATATTATATAGCATTTCGTGAAATCACGAACCAAAATCCATATTCAAAACGATAAAATCGTTTTCTTTCATTTTCTATCGGATTTTTTTTATCAGGGATAAGTTTCAAATTTTTCTAAATTCCGAACATCTGAGCCTCTCCTTGTTAGAATTGGATGAGGAATATGTGTCTTCAGGGACACCTGGGTTGTTACGAATCATCCTGTATAACTAATATCCAATGTTAATGTAAATTACAATTCCGGACCGCTCTTTTAAAACATTCATTTCACGTTTATACGAAGTCCAATTATATATTCATCATTGTTCATTTATTCCATCTGATATTCACTGGGTATAGAGATTAAATTACGTTTATTAACTTCACAAACGAATATCCATTGAAGGATTGCATAAAACGAAAATTTGATGAATATCCCGAAATTTTTAAAGGATATCTTATAGATGTTTTTCGTATGTTTATGTGCTGTGTCCATGTTATCACATAATTACTAGAAAAATAGGTTAATAAATTAACGTAAATTCTCCTGAAGAAAAGTACTATTTTTATTAGGTTGAAATTCCGTCCGAGTATCTAGGAGATTCGGAAACGTGTCTTTTACATGAACAGTATTTGTCTCTCATTGACAGATTTAAGACAGTTCATAAAGAAAGAGAGATAGTTAAAAAAGTATGTGATTCTTATTTCTTTCTTAAAGAATCTTGTTGCTGTAAATAAAATTTCTTTTTATTTATGCAGAATGTTGAAAATGCTGTTGAGCTTGCAACGGATCTACAAGCAATGACAAAAGAAAAAGAAGTATGTAACAAACGGCGGATAGAAGCGAATCGGATCAATATAAGCTTTAAAACATACAGAACTATTTCCAATGCAAAGGAAACGTGCGAACGTAATTAAAATAATAAAACAGTTCGTTTAATAGAAAAAAATTACGCAATTGTTTCAAAGCTAGTCGAGGTGGTTCTTTAGTAAAATGCCGAGAATTTGGTGTGCCTCACCACTGGGCCCACCCAAAATCGCAAATGTCTGTACAATTTGGATGAAATATCAATGCTAAATGTATATTTTAATGAAAGAGTACAATACTATGATATAAAACAAACGGTAGTAAATCAATAGCTGCATCTTCATTAAAGGAAAACAAGAGATGTTTACTTTTCATGGTTAAATTTGTTTGCAAGTTTAGGCACATAAATATCTTTCCAGAATGGACGTTGACCTATTATTTTTTGTGATCATTACAATCGTAATTTTTTAAACTATCATAATCAGTTTCTTAGAGAAGTCTATGGTAATATTTCATGTGTGCAGTTAGTCAAAAAAACGTTTCCAATTCTTACCTGTCACTAAGCTATACGTTAAAAGTTATATTTTCAACATTTTTTCCTGTCTCATTTCGTCATTAACCTACCCAAGAATTTCGCACACGTCAAGTTTATTATTTCAACTTTATTAGAGACGGAAGAGTAAAGTGGAAGGAGAGAGCAAAGCTTCAAATACTCATATATTCAAATACCTGAACGTGCCGCGGTCGTGACTTTGAATATGCGTACGAGTCGCCATCTTACGCTAAGCGACCGAATTTAGTTCAGCTGTGACAACTGGGTAAAAAGTAGAGATTCTATTATGCCTGTTTTACAATAGGGTCGCAAGTCCTAAGCCATAAGAAATTGGTCAATCACAGTTGAATATGAAAAAAATAATCGACTTATAATTATTAAATAATTGGTTAATTTGTTACGGATTTCTTGTGATTCTATTGTAGAACAGACATTATAGGATCTTTAGTGAAGCGTATGTACAGTCGTAGACACTGAGGTTGTTACACTGTAACTTTTGTACACTGTAATTTTTTATTGTACTTTTTTTTCGATGGTTTTAAAACACGCAAAAATTTTCAAAGTGCAATTCAGAGTATGAACACACTCATGTGAAAAGTCAAATCGTATTTCTGCACCACCTGAGCGAATAGACAATACTAGAAATCTGAATTTCTACTGAACTAGATAATGATTCTGTTCAATTCTGTCGTCGCCAGCTTTCCAACAGGATCAAATGGTAATAATTGTGAAAAAGACTAATGGAGAAGTTTTATTTTCGTTACATTTTGTAGAAAACAATATTCATTCAGTATAAATTCTATCCAGTGAACACAAAGTTACATGTAATATACCTGTTAGTTGTAATAACAATAATAAATAGACATACTTGGAGTTCTTTTGTCTGTTCCAGAGAATGTTATCACATTCGAATCCGAGCATCGATTGCGTTTGACATATTTCATGTGATGTCCCTGCTTTCATGTAAGTCTTATATCTCTTGTCATTTATACAAACTTACCTTTTTAAAAAAAGATAGAAGAAGCGCTAAGCGTACGTGTTTTTCGTAAAAATGATTTGGGCCGGTTTTACCAACGTCAATTACTTCGCCGTGGACCTGACTAATTGCGTTTGCTGATTAATGGAACTGACTACTTATGGTTGATACTTATGGTTAATCACGGATTTGGTTTAATCGAGTTGATGAAATCGGTCCTTTGTATATAATATTATTTAATTCTAATGATTTGTATCATTCATATAAAAGATTTGATATCAACAAAATTGGCGCCAAGTTAAATTCCTCAAAATTTTATGTATCGTTCGTAAAAAAGATTTGATATCAACAATTGGCGCCAAGTTTAATTCCATGTAATTCCGATATCAAATTAAATAAATAATATTAACTTTAATAATATTTATCATTCCTATAAAGGATTTGATATATCAAGAACTAGCGTCAAGTTAAATTCCATTTCTTTATTTACTTAATCCAAATAATACTATCTTTAATTTTTATACAATGAAACCTAAGTATACGTATATTTTTTTTATTGAAGGATCTTACTATTCCAATCCAAATGGTTTAAATTCCTCTTAAATGAAATTATTATATCATAATTCATTCGCAAAGACATTTTCTCTTCCAACTAAAGTAGTGATTATTTAATTCTCCTTCAAAATAATATACAAAACGTTATCACAAAATTGCGTTAACTTGCTCAATTTAAGTGTTATCACAAAAAATTAAAGAGATAACTGTATGAAATAAAAAAAATTAATTTAAATAGAAAAATTTTTCATATAAAAACATTTGGTGCTGCTAGATCGAGTATGAAAAATTATAAAAACAATTTAAGCTAAAAATTAAAGAATTAACCGTATTGTCAGAATAGTGGATCCATGTGTGCTAATAGACATTATAACTAGATCTAGTAACATTTACAAGGGGAGGGTAATCACCGATTTTGAAAAGGCTTTTATATGTTAAAGCACTCTAGCAGTAGAGTACTTTGGAGCAGTGGAGTACTTTGGCAAAGAGATATGACGCAACTCTCAGCCGTTTTCGAGAAAAACTGGTTTAAAGTTTATACCGTTCCGTATATACCGCTCTCGTTAAACCTATTATCGAGAAGGCGGCGTAAGTCAGGCGCTCAGCCGTGGACTAGCAATCTAAATAAAATTAATTTAATTAACAACTGTTTTTATTTAAAATTTTCACTTTTAACTTTATTTAATATAATTCATTGAACATAATTTTTATTAACAATCTTATTATTTTTTACGTGTTCTATCCGATATATATATATAAAACTAATAAAATGCCGCTTTTAATATAATTATTATTTAATACAAGAAATATTTTATTTATCGTAATTTTATTTGGTCTGTAATTTCATCAACGTTAAGTTACTCCCTGTTCCGATCCTATTCATATATGCGTGGTTTGCTGCCAAATTAATGGAGGAAACACCGATTTTTTTAAATGTAAATGCTGTCTGTTTTGCTGTTAACATTTTAAAAAAGCATTGTGCGCGTCGAAAGGTAACATTCATGAAATGTGCATGGTGTGGAGTAAGTCTATGTTTCACTTGTTTTTATGATAAATACCACCCAACAAGTTGTTGTCAAACTGTAAGCGTTAATATTAGTGATAATGATGAATAAAAGTTTTGGCACATCTTTCGCATTTATTTTTAAATTCCTTAGTAAATTAACCATTTCAAAATTTAATAAAAATATACTATATTAAACTAATATGTTAAAAGCGGTATTTTATTAGTTTTATATTGGAGAGTATTAAAGTTTTTATCATATAACATATTCTGCTTCAACCTTTGATATGAAGCTGACAAGTAAACCTTAAGAAATGTCAGACGGCGATTTTTCTCAAAAGTGTTACAGTTATTTCTTATGACAAAATAACAAGAAATCTGTCATTAATTTTAGCCCAAATTGCGTGTGTCTGTTAAAAAAATTTTTTGTTATTCTTTACAATTACTCGATTTTTATATGTTTAAAGCAATATTTCTGACAAATAAATTTGTACCCGATTTTTTGAAGCTCGGTACGCATATAGAACACCAAAATAATAACAATAATTATTAATAGTAAAGAAACGATATCTCTTGAAAAAACTTTTTACAGAAATAGAGCTGGGTGCTCATCTGGATTAACCTCACAGTATCCTAATTCAAAAATTCACTAACTAAATCGCTATTACGCAACAAAAAAATAATCTAGTTTGCCCTTTACCTTATTATTTTCTTGACTTTCTTTATTTTTTATATATTATTATAATTCTAC
>NW_017296190.1:169016-179151 GCF_001594075.2 Trachymyrmex cornetzi | reverse complement strand
GCTAAAATTAATGACAGATTTCTTGTTATTTTGTCATAAGAAACAACTGTAAAAATTTTGAGAAAAATCGGCGTCTGACATTTCTTAAGGTTTACTTGTGAGCTTTTAAAGGCCTGTCAAATGAATAGACAAGTCAGTCTGTATAATAATAATTTTATTGTAGCTATGCACAATGTACTTATAAAATAGGAGTAAAAGAATTGCTACTTATGCTTGTAATAAATGGAACAGAACAAAAGGCTGCTTCTTACGAGCTAGCGCGGAGAGCGACATAAAAAAAAGAAAATACATAGAGAGGTAACTCTTCTGTCGTACGCGATCGATAGAACAGAAGAGCAAAAGCGACATCTATCCTATAACTAAAGTAACATTTCGAATCTTAACAGATAGAACATGTAAAATAATAATATTGTTAATAAAAATTATGTTCAACGAATTATATTAAATGAAGTTAAAAGTGAAAAATTTGAATAAAAACAATTATTGATTAAATTAATTTTATTTTACATATTAATATAATATATATTTTACATAATAATATAATAAAACTTTTTTCGAAAAAAAAGTGTAATAAGCAGGAATCGAACCCGGGTCGACAGAAAGGTAGTCCACGGCTGAGCGCCTGAGATACGCCGCCTTCTTAATTGGTTTAATGCGAGCGGTATATACGGAACGGTGTAAACTTTAAACCGGTTTTTATCGAAAACGGCTGAGAGTTGCGTCATATCCCTTTGCCAAAGTACTCTACTACTAGATTTATATAGCTTTAACATATATAAGCCTTTTCAAAATCAGTGATTATCAGCTCACGCCCTCCCCTTGTTAGATAGAGGGCGATAGATAAGCTTTATACGTGAAGTTTCTAATCTATAACATACACTCTCTATGTTTTTCTATGTTCTTCTTCCGGTGGCGTCCGTCGCACGTGTAATAGTTTTTTCTTTTAAGTTCAAGCAACATTTCTGTTAATTGTATAAGCTGTGTGAGAAAGCCGCATAATATATCTTGTGTACAAGCCTAGTGTGTGGAAATTGTATTCTGTAACCCTCGATTCCCAACACGTATAAAATGAAAAAACTTAATTTAAACAGAAAAATTTTCCATGTAAATACCCTTGGCGCTGCTAGATATCGATCTCGATATAATAACATAGTATTAAGATACGAATGTACATAACATTTAGAAAAATAAGAAAAATAAGAATGTAATACTTAAAAAATGTAATATTTAATAAAATAACATATTAGCAAGGAAAATTAGAAACATATGAAAAATATAAATATTTAAAAAAATATAAAAATATGAAGCATTCCTAATGAGAGTTAAAGTATCTATTGTGCGTATATATGCGATTGAGTTATAGAGTCGTGTAAATTATGAACGTCGTGAATATTATTATGTTTAAGTCTGAGAAAAATATATTTAAATTTGTAAACATGCGTTATGAAAGAGAATTAAATAAAAAAATTTATTCCTATTCGGTGTAAAGTTAAAATTAAATTTATTATTACTTTTATTATTACTTTTAAATTATACTTACCTTTTATTATTTATATTTATTTATTACCATTCTAATTTTAGATAATTTTTATAGTTTTTCTTACTCGATCTGGCAGCGCCAAGTGTTTTTACATGAAAAATTTTTCTATTTAAATTTGTGATAATGTTTTGTATAATATTTTGAAAGAGAGAATTACATAACCACTACTTTAGTTGGAAGAGGAAATGTCTTTGTGTGTGTGAATTGTGTTATAATAATTTCATTTAAGAAGAATTTAAATCATTTGGATTGGAATAGGAATATCCTTCAATAAGATATACATACATATATTTAGGTTTCATAAAAATTAAAGATAATACCATTTGGATTAAGTAAATAATAATAAGATAGTACCACTTGGGTTTACTTTTTATTTTGACAGTAGAATTGAACTTGGCGCTATAGTTGTTAATATCAATTCTTTTGTAACAAATAATACATATTATAAGATTAATATTCATTATTTATTTAATTTGACATGGTATAAAGAAATGGGATTTAACTTTGCGCCAGTTCTTGATATCGAATCGTTTATAGGAATGAGAGATATCATTAAAGTTAATATTCTTTATATAATTTCATATCCGAATTACATGGAATTTAACTTGGCGCCAGTTTTGTTCATATCAAATCTTTTATACGAATGATACATATCATTATAAGAATATCCTTGAAAAAAAATTAAAGCTTCTATTAATTGGGTTGGATACTTAGTATTATATAGAAAGAGAGAGGGCCGGTTTCATCAACTCGATTAAGCCGAATCGGTGATTAACTGGCAATCATAAGTGGTCAATTCTACTAAATAGTAAACCCAATTAGTCAGTTCCACGGCCAATTAAGTAATTGGCGTTGGTGAAACCGGCCCAAATGATTCTTCTCGAAAAGCACGCATGGTTAGTGCTTTTTTACCTTTTTTTAAAAAGGTAAGTTTGTATAAATAACATATACTCAGTAATTCGGTTGCCTATATGCCTATATAATTTACCGATAATAGACTCATGTTTACCTATCAATCCTTCCCGGATCCATTCCTTAAAACGTAAATTTTAACTGATCGTACGAATTATGATGTCATCTATGCTCGGTTTCAGGAGTAAACTTGGTAAGATCGTAACAAAGCTTTGAAATATTTTTTCTCTGTCTAACGAAACAAATAAAAATTAGCGACCGTCTACTAAGTTAATTTACGCTATCTCACATATTCCTAAATGAGTGCTCTACAAAAATTAAATTATCCACCGTTTACAGTTTTTACTTTTTATTTAAAACAATTACCTGTACAACTCATTTAAATTCCTGTTCAACGTAATGTCACCAAAAATACAAATGCGATTGCAATTCTTTCTTAGGCAAACGAGAAGATGCTTCAATAATCAGTATTAAAGTATGATTCAAATTAATACATTTGCTATACCAAACTGGTCCAGCTT
Source organism: Trachymyrmex cornetzi (assembly GCF_001594075.2). NCBI lineage: Eukaryota > Metazoa > Arthropoda > Insecta > Hymenoptera > Formicidae > Trachymyrmex > Trachymyrmex cornetzi. The sequence goes on along the minus strand of NW_017296190.1, from coordinate 176,178 downwards.
TCAAAAATAAAGTTTTTAGTAGTTTAGTCAGTTGGGGTACAGTCGACGCGTCGCATCAATTTTCAATAATACCTGAAAACAAATTTTGTAAAAAAGGTCTCTAAATAATAATAATTAGATAATAATATTACTTATGTTTGATAACATTCTTCCGTAAATTCTATTTTGTAAAAAATGCCTCATACATAATAATAATAATTACTTGTGTTTGTTACATATAATACTTCAGAATGGATATGCAATAGCTCCTGACAGATTTGGGAAATTGTTCGTTGCAGTTAAACAGAGATGTAAACCATAAATGAATTTGACAAATCCCAAATTTTGTTCCAAATATTCTTACGTAAATTCCATCTTAAAGTATGATATTAAATTTCTACAAGGGATTAACTGAACAATGGTCATAAATGGTGCATTCACTCTATCACATAAAATGGTAGTAATAAAAATGCTTCCGCAACCTACGCATCAGTAAATCGGATTACCTGTCTGCCCATGAGCGAAGGCATGTTTTACTAGTAATGCAGAATCTACACATCAGTAAATCGGATTTCCTGTCTGCCCATAGGCAGGGGCATGCTTTACTATTAGTGCAGAATAAGATCATCTAGGCTCGGTTTCAGAGGTAAACTTGGTAAGATCGTAAGAAAGTTTCCAAATATTTTTTCTCTATTAAACGAAAAAAGTAATAATTAGCGACCGTCTACTAAGTTAATTATACACACATATTCTTAAATGAGTGCTCTACAAAAATTAAATTATCCACCGTTTACAGTTTTTACTTTTTATTTACATAAAACGATTACCTGTGCAACTCATTTAAATTGCTGTTCAACACAATGTCACCAATAATTCTTAGGCAAACGAGAAGATGCTTCAATAATATCAGTTTTAAAGTATAATACTTCAGAATGCAATAGTTTCTGACAGACTTGCGAAATTGTTCGTTGCAGTTAAACAGACATGTAAACCATACGTAAATTTGACAAAGTTCCAAATTTTGTTCCAAACATTCTTACGTAAGTTCCATGATGAGAATTCATTAAAAAGATTTTACTTTACCACAACCTCGACAAGAAATTTTTCATCGCTATATGCATCATGAAACATACCTTTAAACCAACGTTTCATACGTTTGACGCTATAATCATCCTGATCCAACGTATCAATGTATTCCACAATCAATTGCATAATTACAATATTTTTCAATAATGCAGCTGTTTCGCTCAAAATTGTAATCTTTGTGTAATCAGACATTAATGGCATCAATAAATTCTATAAGTAAGGTTTTTTTTCTCACAATTATCTATCGAGATCATATCTTCGTCGAGATTCGCAAACGGAGGCATAATCGATCGTGTACCTGTACAAAGTTTCCTGTAGTTAAGAAAAGTTAACAAACGTTGTTATTTTAATTGTACCACAGCGCTATCTTCATTACGTAACCTACAAATATCATACCTGAATTTCATACCTGAAAAATTAGGTAATATTTTATGACTATCTTCTGCCAATGTGTGTGTGCACTATTACAACTCACCTCCTCGAGTTTTGCCAGCGCCACATTTGCCTCTTGAGCCAAAAATTCCAAAAAGACATTACCCCCACCACTCCGTAGCGGCAACGACGACGACAATGACGTTTCTTAATATAAAAGTTTCTGATTCGTATTTTGTGTCGCAATATCTCCGCTCGTAGAGCACGTAGAGAAAAAAAAATAGACTCATTCGACGCATTTTTGCACTACATAAAATTTTTGCACTACATGACAAATGTGTCGCTTTGTCCTGCGAACCGAGTTATTAATTGTTATTATTAATTAAAGTTGACAGATATACAGATTAGGAAATCTGTTGTATCGATGACATAGAAGGTTAAACAAATTTTCTGCTTTACAGACAAATATTTAACCAAGATAACCAAGGCAAATACTTTGCTGTAAATATAAAATATAGAAAATAATTTGTATTCTTAAAACAAAGAATGTGTTTTTAAAGGAGAGAATTTGTGTGATTAAAGCAAAAAATACTTATTCTAGCTTAAATTACATGTTCTCGTGTCCTTCTATGCCATCGATTTGACGGATTTCCTAACCTGAATAACTTGAATAGTCATCAACTTCAACGATTAATATCTTCGTCCACGGGGTAAAGCGATACATTTTTTTTTGCCAGATTCGTTCATTTCATGCAAAAACGTGTCGAGTAAGTCTAATTTGTGTAATTGTAGAAGCAGAAAATCACTTATGTGTTCCTCTATGCCATCGTTGTGACCAAAGACATAGAGAAAAGGTGTCAAAATGATCGATAGGGATGAGAGAGAGAGAGACCGTGGCAGACGGCCATTTCTATCTCTTTCCATTCAATGGTATAATGGGAGAGAGAATGAGAGGGAGATTGGTCGTCTCCCACGGTCCCTTTGTCATTATTGTCGACTACATTTGATACACTACTTAAATACGGATTGCGCAGTCTATTCTCTATGTCTTTGGTTGTGACGAATTTCCTAATCTAACACTTTAATTCCAAAAGTATACACTAGTTCATCATCAGCCACAGAAAACAGACACATGTGTGATGTGACCATGCACATTGCCAGCGCCACATTTGCCTCTTGCGTCAAAAATTCCAGAATGACATTACTCCCACCACTTCGTAGCGGCGATGATGACGACGTCGACGATGACGTTTCTTAATATTGTTGTACCTCTCGGTGCAACCAAACGAAAGTTTGGGATCGGGTCCGCCTAGAGGGTTAAGACCCACGAGGAGAGGCAAGGATATGGAACGAAAGATCGTCAACAAATTCAACATTTCAACACTGTTCAATGTTTCAATCAAAAATAACTCCTTTTATTCAGTATATGTACACTTTCGGTATTGTTATAAAATGTACTGCCGTTAAAATGTACCCGTTTCTTATACTAATTGATTGAAATCTATTCGGGTATCCGCGCACGTAATTATATTGCTCCGGTCAGCTACACTCGTTATTGCGAAGCTCGTCGGGCTCCGGTTTCTCCGACGCGCGTAACGTATCGTTCGTTTTTCAGTTTTAATACGAGACTCGCCGTCCGCGCTTAGGCCGCCGAATATATAGGCGTCGCGATGTCTTGATTTGGTTTTCGCTGTGACCGTATATGGTCATACAAATCGCGCGGCGCGTGTGCCCGCGATACTGACAAATTTGCAGCCTTGCATTTCCGCAAATCGTTGCTATGCCGAAGTGCAAGGGTTGCTTCGCGGTGATAGTCTTGTATTTCTGTCAGCTTGTTGCTATGCTGAAATGCAAGCCTAAATTGTGGTAGCACTCGTGGGCTACAACACTTCTAACTCGTTGAAAAAGAAAAACGGAGGAACACGGAGTTTTTTTTCTGGCAATATTTTTAGAAATGTGTACTTTTACTTCGTTTTAATATAGATTTGGGAAGATCGAAATTTTCTTCCGTCTCTATCTCTATGTTTACGTTCCTTGTGTGATTTGATTTCTTCCATTTTTTATTTCTTATTACATATATTATCTCACTTATTACTATTATTAATACTAATAATTCAGAAAATCTGCTTGTTGCAGCCATTGGATAAATAAAGTGTTTTGATTGAAAATGTAAGTTTTCATTTTTATCATGATCATTGTTTACTTTATTTAATTTTATTTTGAGATTTTTTAACTCTGAAGAATTTTGAGTAGTATCTTTTATTTTTATTTGCTCGTCTATATTTGAGTTAATTTTAAAATTTGATTTATCCTCTATTATGGATATGTTGTATTCTGGTAAAAATGATTCTATTACTGTTTCATGTAATCGGTGACTATAACGTTGCGTTAGGTGTGATTACTTTACATTCCTTTTGTATCGTGATTTTACCTGTATTTTCAATCGTTCTTTTTATTTTCCCGTGGTCTTTACATTGTATGAAAATTTCTTCTTTTTTCGAACTATTATATGTATTCATTTAAATGAATAATTGAATGAAATATTAATCTCGGCTGAGGCAATATTTTTATACATATATAAGTTTATTACAGTTTTTTAAAATTAAATTTGGGAAATTTGAGGAGATTGTTAATATTTCAGATTGATTGCGTTGAAAGTCCGACAACCATATCGGCACGCAATTATAACTTCTGAAATTAATTCATTTAAATGAATATATATAATAGTTCAACATCTTAACATTCAGACCGTAGTGGCTCTTCGTATTTAAAGTAATGTTTCTAATATAAATGGTCTTATTTTCAATCTTATTATTGAAAATAAGAGGTATAATCATCAATGACCTTGATCTCGACAAATGTTATTCAGGACACAATTCTGAACATTTAAGAGGTTTTAACCGATCAGACATCTTGGGCAATGCTAATATCAGCGATACTATAAAAAAGTTATTTGGGGTGAGACATTAAAATGGGACACCTCTATACTAAAATGTTAATATTTATCTTATAAGGAAACACAACCAATGGTCCCCCTGCGATCTAAATGAGCTTTTAATATGTTGTTCTATGGACAAAAATAAGAGATACATATTTTTTAATATTGGCTAAGTCGCATCTTAAAAGGATGGAAACCTCCCTTGAAAAAAAACGGTCTTTTTCTTTCGAAGCGAATTATCTTCGAAACTATAAGAGATAGAAAAAATTTTCCAATTGAAAATTGATTGACTTCAATAGTAGTTTATAACTATAATAAAAAATTTTTCTTTAAATTATTTATTTATTGTATACCCCTACCCCCTATTTTCAAAAATTTTTTAATTTTTATATGTCGAAAATTAAAAAGCATTTTACGCTGAAAATAACGATGTGTATTAAAATCATTCCGAAAAATCTTTTTTCAGATATGAACGAAATCGTCTCTATATACGCGCTCCTTATGTATTCGTCTCATACCGCGTTGGCTGGGCGGAATTAGCGATGAAGGCAAATACAACATAATTCGTCACAGTGCAGTATCAGTACAGCAATGACTATTGAAATAAGTTTTTTAAATAATATTAATAATAATAATAATAGTACCAATAACAATAGTGACTTTGTTAAATTGCTAAAATCAGTCAAATACTTTTGATATATAAAAAAATGTACGAAATATTTTGGACAATTAAAAACAAATCATGAATAAAAAAATTATTATGTTTATAAAATCTTATTCATTTCATATTCATTGTAGAGCAGCTAATTCCAGTGTTCAATGTTGACATGACGTTGCGTCTTATTAATGAGATGCTAGGAAGAAAATAGATTTGCTGACGCATTGTTTTGTTTGCGTACGTTGTTAACGTGAAAAAGAAAGTTACAATGCGTCTTATTAATGCAATGCTATGTAGGAAATGGATGTGCTCCTATGTGCAGTAGACCAGTAGCATATACAGCATTGATTGTGAATTATACAATTGATACTGTCAAATTTTCGATGGAAATAACGTGCAAGAGCGGTGCTTCTTATCAATTTAAATGGATATAACATTTATAAAGCGTCTGTGAAGCTTATCAATATACATTAGAAGTAACGTGCAAATGTGATATTTTTTATCAATTCTTAAGAAAGGTACTTATTTCATTATTAATAATTTATTGCATTCGTCAATAATTTTTATTTTTTATACACTTTCCTTCCTACTGTTATTAATGCACAAAGAACATTCTAATGAGTCGCGTAAACTTGTTTATTCTATCTCACTGTTGAGGACGTAATGCTCCAGCTTTCAGTAATGGACAACGAAATCTGTCGCTTCATAAAGGTGCCAACATTAATCACGATTAGATTCTGAAGGTCGATTTCGAACTTATGGTCGAGGACGTTTATTGAACTTCTTTGAAGATCAGAAGCTAAACGAAGGAGATTCTGCTGAAATAATATCACCAAGATCTCACGATAAAATTTTTGAGGATTGAGGTAGATAGGCGAAAATTAATTATCATTATTTGTACATGGGAAAAACGTAAAAAAATATGGTATGTTAATTATATTTCATAAATTTATTTTCGTATTTACAGACTATGAATTAAGAAGTAATGAATGGGCTATACCTGTATGGAAATTTAATATTAAGTAATATTGAAAGACAATAATTAATTTAGAGGAAAGTCACCGATACCGACATACCACTTCGTTTTTAGACAATATTTCTTAAGGAGGTTGTAAGGGCATAAAACACATATATTAATATTTTCGCTTTAAACAAACTACATACATGTGAAAGTTGTGTTCATAACATTCTGGTTTTATCGAGCAACACATTTTTATAGGTTATTTATTTTATTTGTTATTAGTTTTATTGTTATAAACAAAAATTGTTAAAATAATAAGAAAAATCTAAATGTTTTTATGTAAATATATTAAGTACTAAACATGACTTATGCAAAGTTTCATTGAGATTCACCATTAGTTTATAACAAATAACAAATTTTATTTATTTACTGAACAATTAATGTCAGCTTCTCAAGATAACTTTACAAAAATATTGTTGAATTCCTAGAGTATTTATATTAAAAAATTGAAATTTTTATCATTATTTTATAAAAAGAATTGAAGAAAAATATAATCAATAGACTCCTCTAAATATTAAAACGAAATGTATATACAACAATGGGCATTAGGAGTCACCGCTAGATATTTATTGCGTGATATTCTCTGATATTTATAATCTATAATTATAATATTTTGGACGTTTCGGCTAACAATTTTGAGCCATCCTCAGCAATAATAAATTACCGCTAATCATCCGCGTCGTCGAGCTGCATCTCGCACAATCGTAGCTACAACCATACTGCAATTGTATTGGAAATGTGATGAGAGACAACCATCTTCAACATAAGTTAATGTTGCGCCATCCAGTTGCTTAGCTGAGTGGTATTGATAGTGGAACTCAAGCCCATCTCCAATCACAACTAAAAGTGAATCCAAGCATCGTCAATAGATAACATTATATTGATAAAGAAGAATTTGTGATAACTAGACTGCGGTTCTTTAACGAACAACGATTGACTGCTAAAACTGTCCGATAGTTAATATTCAGTTAAGTATTTTGCATAAAGTTCCGCAGTCTAGTGATAACACGCAGAGAATTTTTCTCTTCATATATCGGATCATTATGTTTGTGAATTTAATTAACATTGAATATCAATATAATGTTATCTATTGACGATGCTTGGATTC
>NW_017296190.1:156767-168295 GCF_001594075.2 Trachymyrmex cornetzi | reverse complement strand
TCATTATTTCATAATACATTTTCATATATTTATATTAGAGTACAAATTTAAAAAATATTACTACTTATTTAAATAACTTTTGATCCAGATGGTTAAGTGTTTCTATTTTTTTTTTTGTATTATTATATTAAATGAAATTTAGAACAGTCTGTAATTTTTTCAAGTAGTTCTTAACATATTGCATTTGCCTTACAACCTCCTTAAACAAAAGGTAAAAAACAACTTCAAAAACATAAATACAAAGTAAAAAGTGTCTTCTATCAGATAGTATAAGCAATTTTTATAATATTGTTTGCAATTTTGCAATAATTAAGTTTTTCGTAAGTTATGCAAAAATGAGCGTCTGACAAAGTGGGTTCCAAAACTGACATAGTAGGCAATGATGCCAACATTCCTGTTCTATAAATAAAAATATATCCTATTTTGTAAAGAAAACTAATTTATGAAACTATAAACATATTTAAAATGACATAATATTATCAATAATAATAAAGTCACTATTATTTTAATTACGCAATTTGCAAAAGAACACCGTAGAATTTTCTTCTTGGATTCATAAAATTAGTTTTCAGCTGATTTGGTATAGAAATAAGCCACAAATATATGAATTATGAGTTTGTACTTCTTTAATTAGCTAAACAGATCATGATTTTATTAGCATTAATAAAGTGCAATAGTTAGTTTCTGAGAAATAAGGGGGTGTCACTTTAAGAGACTTATGTCAGTATCGGCGATTTCCTCTATTTTTACAGTAAGTATTAAAAGCACTGCTGTTCAGTATTTTTAGTACTCCAAATAAGTAATTAATTACTGTCTTTCAGTAATAAATTGTCTAATATTACTGCAAGGGTATATATATTTATATAAATTGTAATATCGTTTGTACAAAAAACTTGGAGAAATAAAAGTGCTTCTTCATTAACATATTATTATCTATATATAATAATAATACATACTGTCTCACATATTTATAGAACTTCTATCCGAAGCATATGATCCTATATTATAATTACTTTCCTCTTCTTAATAGTTCCCTTCCTCGCTGTTAATACACTGAACCCTGCCTATAATGACACTTGGTCTCACTTTTTTTTGTATGTAGTCATTTGTAAATAAGCATTTTAAAAAGCATAATATCTATACAAATTTTTAACAAGAACTATTCACAACATTGAATTGACGTTATCCATCCGATTGCAATGGACATTTTTAGAAGGTATTTATTGCTTATGATTAATTTGAGTCATTCTTATAGTGTTAATATACTTGATTTAGTTTTTATAATAAAACATTTATACTACACATTCATAGATTCAATAAAAATGTCGACACTTCTATCTTTTATTATACTACATACTTATAATTTTCAAACTACTATATAAGTTTATTTCTAATTTTAAGTTTCTAATGAAGAGGTCATGAACAGATGACTATTGCATTCGGCTAGCCCGTTTTAATACTTAAGTTAATTGTTCGACCTCTCTGTCAATTATGTATTCAACATCGAGTGACATTGATGTGAAAAGAGGGAACATGCAGGTTTCGCATATTGAATTGTTGCGTTTTACCGGAACAACATTGATAATGATCTAATTGTTTGGTCGAAACGTCTGTTTTATTTTATTTTATTTGAAATATGATTACGTTTTAGCAGCTGTAATTCGTTACATTTACATGGTTTTTATAGAACTTTCATTCTTTATAGTATAAAACAGAAATCAAAGAAAAAATACAGAATTTTTTTACTTTTTTTATTTGCAATCCTACGAAACAATAATTTTAAATTTATTGTTAGTTTGCTATTTGTATTAACATAATTTGGTATTTATATTAATACAAAATATCAATAATCAACATTCAATTTTATTTTGTATTTATTATAATTAAAACGTGAAACGCACACACACCCTAGCTAAAAAAAAACGTATATCTCCCGACTACCTTTTTGCAGCAACAAATTAATTTTCTGTGTAGCATTAATAGGACGTAACATCTTATTAATACATTGTTTATGTCAACATTGAATACTGCAATTACGAGGGCAAATCAATAAGTACCCGTGTTTCAAGACAGGCGGCGTTGCTGATACAAGTTGACATTACCATCGTGTACTACCATCTTTCAAACGACGCCATACAAAATTTCAGAGTGATTTATGCAATAGTTTTGATTTGACAGCAATTCGTAGTGAGCGTGTTTGATGTTTTCCGATACAATGGAAAAAAATCAACATCGATCCGTGAATCGTTTCTTATTTTTGGATGGAAAACCGTGCGAAGAAATAAAAACGAAGTTGGATGCCGTCTATGGGAACTCTTCACCATCTATGACAACTGTCAGATATTGGTTCAACGAATTCAAACGTGGTCGTTCGTCTGTTTTTGATGAGGAGCGCCCAGGCCGCCCGGCAGACGTAGTTACTGAGGAAATAGTTGAAAAAGTCCACGACATGATTCTCGCTGATCGCCAAACAAAAGTGCATAAAGTAGCAGAGGCCGTAGGCGTACGGAACGGCATTCAATATTTTGCGTGATAACTTGGGAATGAAAAAATGTCGGCCCGATGGGTGCTGCGATTGCTTACGGTGGACAACAAGCGGATGCGGTTATCAATTTCAAAGCAGTGTTTGGAGCTGTTCAAGCGCAATCCGAACTAGATTTAGCTCCCTGTGACTTCAATTTGTTTCCAAACTTGAAAAAACGGCTCGGTGGAAAGAAATTCACATCGAATGAGGTTATCGCCGAAACAGAGGCCTATTTTGCAGAGTTCGATAAATCGTATTCTTCTGAGGGGTTAAAAAAATGGCAGAAGCGTTGGGAAAAGTGTATCCTCCTAAAAAGGGATTACGTTAAAAAATAAAAAAGTTTTTGTGAAAAGTTTGCGTCTTCATTATTAACACGGGTACTTATTGATTTGCCCTCGTACGTGCTCTACGATGAAAATGTCACGAGTGCTAATTGCACAAGTAACAATTGCGCCAGAAACGTGCCAGAAAATATAAACGATCAAAAATTAAACCAAGATATTGCCGAAACGAATTTATTGAATATAATCAATATAAAAGAAGATCCTGAGTGAGAATAAATTATAAACGCGGATGCAAGATGTTTGCGCGGAAGCTGGCCTCGTCCGATAAGTGGAATGCTGACGGGCCAACGCGGTAGGGCCAAGGTTGTCCCGAAAATCAAGATATATACCAGGTATATAAATATGAAACCGGAATTTTTTAATAGAAAATACATGTTTATTGCATGAAAATGATAAAAAATATTTTACTCGAAGTATTGCCCATCGCTAAATATACATTTTCCCTCCTGTCTCACAATTTGTGGATGCCACGCCAAAAAAAATGTTGCTCTTTTGAGCCAAACTGGTCATCTAGCCATTTTCGTACATCTTCGTAAGAAGTGAAGCGCTGCTGAGCAAGTGCGTGTCCCATCGATGCAAATAAGTAGTAATCGGACGGAGCCGAGTCTGTTGAGTAAACCGCACGCGAAAGTATTTCCCAACCAAACGCCTCAATCGTTTCCTTGACCAGTTTTGCTGTGTGTGGATTATCATGAAGCAAAATCACTTTGTATTGCCTTTTTTGATATCCCGGTCGTTTTTCACGCAAAGCTTGATTCAAATTGATCATTTGTTGTCGGTAGCATTCAGTATTAATGGTTTCGCCAGGTTTTAGCAGCTTATAATAGATCACATCTTTCTGATCCCACCAAACACAGAGCATTGTCTTCCGTCCATAGCGATTTGGCCTTGCAGTCGATGTCGATGGTTCGCCTGGAGTTACCCATGATCTTTTACGCTTAGGAGTCTCAAAATATATCCACTTTTCATCGCCAGTCACAATTCGATGGAGAAATGACTTTCTTTTGTACTTGGCGAGCAGCATTTCGCAAATGGTTTTTCGGTTTTCCTGCTGTCTTTCATTCAGTTCATATGGAACCCATTTTCCCTTCTTCTGGATCTTTCCCATGGATTTCAAACGTATGGAGACGGCTTCTCGTGTTACATTCAATTAATCCGCGAGTTGTTGTTGAGTTTGAGCGTCATCCTTATCCAACAATGTTTTTTTTGTGTTTCTGGTACATCATATGAGTTTAAAAAATCTAATGATTCTTCTTCTTCGATTTCATAGCAGTCTTCATGCATTTCTTTTAACATTTTTCCCCTTTTTTTCTCCATCGTAACTTCCTCTGATGTTAGGACTTTCTGAGAAGTACAAGGCAGTAAATATTGGAGACAGCAGTATTATTGCATTTCGTGGATTAAACCGCATTATTTTTAAAAAATTATAAATATTATTTACATGTCTATTTCCAATATAATAATTATTAAAAGAAAGATAGAGAGAAAGAGAAAAAAGTTTTTATTGTCTATTTCATAATAAATTGATACCTTTTTATTGATTATTCTTCAAAGAAATTCATTCAACGAGGGAAAAAACAATCTTGAACAATATATAAACGACTTATTTAAAAGTATTTTAAAAATGTAATCAAATTATAAATATGCTGTTCCATCAATTCCTAACAGTTAAATAAAAAATAAATAAATATAATGTATATAATCATTTCAATTAAAAAAAAAATTTTTAATAAAAATAATAAAAAGCAATAAAAACTTTAACACTAAACACTTATTAATAGAGCTCCGTATTACTCACAACTGGTAGTACTCATTAATCGAAATCAAATATGAAACTGCGAATTTGCTGCGACGATCTGCGCTTTTATACTTATGTTCATGTCAACAATATATATACACAAACTATGCGTCAGCATATCTATTTTCCACCTAGATTAACCCTTACTGTACTAATATGGGTAACTAGTGACCGAGCGATTTCTATTCGTGCAAGTTTCTTTGAGTCTTTCGGTAATTATAATTTATATACTACATTTTATTATTTTCCAAAATAAAGAGTCAATATTATTTATTCTAGAAAGATGAAAGTATGTTGGTGAATTTTTAGAAATTTTTTTGAATTATTTTGAAGAGGTGAAAAAACGAAGACATTCTAGTCACCCTTGATGGTATGGATGAGGCACCAAATTGTAGATGGTACAGTAAGGGTTAATAAGACGCAATGTTTTGTCAATACATTATTCATGTTAACATTGAACACGACGGACACTGCAATTAGCTGTTGTACGATCAAATGAAATGAACGATATTTTACGAAGATAAGAATTTCTTTATTCATACTTTGATTTTAATTGTCCGAGGCACATTTTTGTATATATTGTATTATCAAAAATATTTGATTGATTTCGGAAGTTTAACAAAGTCACTATTTCTATTACTGTTATTATTGTTATTATTATCGTTGTTATTATTATAAAAAGCTCTTACTATAATAGCTAGTGTGATATTGACTGGCAAACTGGATTGTATTCATTCAACGCTATCTCAAGCAACCAACGCCGGCATGAGACAGATACGCATGGAGCGCGTATATATAGAGACTTTTTTCGTTCATATTCCAAAAATTCGTTTGCAGACATAATTTTTATATATATCATTGTTTTCAGCGTAAAATGCTCTTTAATTTTTGTCATTATAAACGTTAAAAAATTTTTGAAAATTAGGGATGAGGGTGGGGGTATACAATAAACAAATAAATAAATAAACTTTTTTTTATTATAGTTATGAAATACTCTTGCAACCATTCAACTTTTATTTAAATCATTTTTCTCTATCTCTCATAGTTTCGACGGTATTCAATCTGAAAAAAGAAATCGATTTTCTTCAAGGATGGATTTCACCCTCTTTAACGTGCGACTCAGCACGTATAAAAAAACATGCGTCTTCTATTTTTGTCCATAAAACAACATACTAAAAGCTCATTTAAATCGGAGAGATTCACTTGATTGTGTTCCCTTGTAAGTGTTGCTTAGCCGTGCACGATAAAAATTTCTGTGACTAGACATCCGCGGAGTTCCAGAAATAGATATCACATGGTTACTTCCTATTATGTGAAAATACGCAGCATCACGAACGTGCTGCGTGAAGGAGTACGAATGGCACGCGTATACAGACGTTTCTAATTATTTCTCAAAAATGATATTTTGGAAAATGACTTTATCACATATGATTGAATTCGTCTTAAAATAATTTTTCTTTTTGTTATAAAAAGAAATCAAAATTTAAAAAAAATCAAGTGGTAGGAATAAACAAATAAAAATAAATTATTTTTATTATAAAGTACTCTTGAAACAATGCAACTTTTATTTCAAACATTTTTTTCTATCTCGTACAGTTTCGACAATATCTGCTTCGAAAGAGAAAAACCGATTTTTTTCTGAAGAGTATTTTACCCCCTAAAAATGCATATGGGCACGTATAAGAAGATTGTTGCTTATTTTTGTATGGAGAATAACATACTGAAAGTTCATTAAGAGGGGGACGGTTGGGTCTCTTTTCTCGTTAGTTATGCAGGATTTGGAGAATGAGATGCTTGAGAGTTAATTTACATTTGCTCTTTTACTTAAGATACGTTGATGATGTGATCACGGCTGTTCCCGGTAACGGCTGTTATTTCAGAGGACAATTTTTGAACAATTCATTTCATATTATTGCAAACTTTAATTCACCATTGAAATTGATAATAAAGAAATAAACTTCCTAGACACGACGATTATTATTGATAATGGGAAAATTATTTTTGATTGATTTCATAAAAACACATTTTCTGGCAGATACTTAAATTATCTCTCCCAACATCCATTATGTCAAAAAAGAGGAACCGTCATAAACCTTGTAGATAGAGCGTTTTTACTTTCGCATTCAACATTCCACCAGGAGAATTTAGAATCATTGTCAATATTTTATTAGAATAACTACTCGATTAATTTTATATTTAACACAATATTTGAACGATGAAAATGCTTAATTAGTATTGTAACAAACCTATATGCCAAAAAAAGACTAGCAACAATAATCCATAAACTATTTGGTTTACTGCTCCATGCAGTAAAAACATTTCCAATAAATTTAGAGGCATCGTAAATAATGTATACACAAAAATGTCTTTTTCTAGTCTTAACAAGTTAAATAAAATTATTAGGGTGCATAAGGACTCACTTCTTAACTCTTCAAAAAGAATGTTATTTACCAAATAAATTGTAATGATTGTGATGCGTCTTACGTGGGTTAAACTGTAAAAAATTAAAAATTCGTATTTCAGAACATTTTAATCATATAAAAAGAAATACATCATCGCATTCAGTCATAACAGTGCATAGAACGCATTACAATCACGGATTCCGTTGAGAGAAGGTAGAAATTTTGGACGTGGAAAAAATTTTAATAAGCGATTCATACCTGAAATGTTACACATTGAACAACAATGTAACGGTCTTAACTTAAAAACAGATACGAAAAATCTTGACTCTGCGTATTTTGCAGTCTTCAATAGCTAAACTAAATATTTATATATTTAAACAAAAAAATCTGACATCTCTGCGTGACTTTAGTTAAATTGACAACATTTATTATCAGTTTCAAGTTAGACAGGGATGTGGTAGAACCTTTGCCACACTGCAAAGGTCATATCACGTCCATAAGTCGCTTACGACGAGCCGCCGCAATTAATGATATTTGTGTAAGGATGTGATGATTGTCATTATTAAATTTTGAGTGTGATATAATAATAATAGTGACCATCATCTCCTTAACTAAATATCATTAATTGCGGCGGCTTGTGGTAAATGTATGTTGCTAAGAGCACGGAGTCTGTACTTTCAATTTACTATACTGTGTCCACGTCGTTTCAGTTTCCAATAAGTCAAGCAACTGTTGGACAACCCACACAAACGACCTTAATGCAGTTAGCTGCACTTTCATACTGTTAGCTTTGTACTGAAGATAACTCAAAGATGAGTCGAAACGTCTAATTTTTTTTTATTTCAACGTTTTTATGTAATAATAATAAACACAATTTAGTTCGTACTGTTAACTGCGCTGACTCCCATAGCCCTCCTTTCACATTTTTATTTAAGTCTTCTACTTTGTCCACCCGCACCTTATATAAAAAAATTAAACATTTCTATGTGGTAACTCAATTTACTAACGAACCATTTCAAGATCAGATAAGTATTTGTGTTTATTACGCAAACTGAAGTTAGTATCGTTGAGTTAGATGATGTCGTTACCATGTAATGGCGCATTTACAGCTAATCCTTTTCTTTGTGTTTAATTTTGTTAGTCTAGGTTTTTCGGATATTCGTGTCAGAACATGTACTTCTTGAGAGAAGAGTTGTTTGTATTCAAATCCTGAATAAAGGCCAGAGCATAAATCTTTGTGTAATACATAATACATAAAGCAAAAGAAAATCAATAAATCAGAATTTTTTATTGCATAGAAAGAAAGAGAATAAAGGCTTTGATTGACTCTCTTTTTTATGTATCATGCATTATGCGATATATAAGGCTGCCGTCCTAAAGATAAAAGTGCAAATTACTCAATTCACAGTAATCGATCCTTTGCTTACAAGAATTGTTAGGTAAAATAATAAAGTCAACGAAGCTTATATTGATCTGATTCGTTCTATGATATGATTCTCGTCGACTTAGTGTATCCGATGAATATACTCGATATTCGAATAAATGAGTAAATAATGAGTATGAATACGAGTACAAATATAATATTTTTTATTCATGAGAAATAAATAAATTTTTTCTGTTTAAATAAATATATTTGCGAATATGATTACAAACATTTTCGATTTTATATTCACTTACATTCTGTGTGTGACCATATCCATATTATTTTATACATTCCTTATCTGTAAAAAGCAACAGCAATAGCTTTCTCCTTGGAATAATGGTGTTTTCCAGACTTTCACAAAGTTGAAAGGTAGAATATTTTATGGCATGTATAAATAGTTATTCTAACTTTTATTGATTTTCCTCAGTGTTACACATCCTGACACAGTAATATAAAATGCCTCTCTTTTTCCTTTTCGTCTCCCATTTCTTTTTCCCCCACCATCCATTTTTTCTGTTGGCATTTCTAACTTTCTCATTCATTCCTTCCCTTCCCCAACGGCTCCTAAAAGGAGGATTCCTACGATGTAGAGGGATTTCTGCTCTGGAAATGGAAACCTGAGATAGGGACCTCTGAAACCGATAAATTCTTTTAGAGTATGAAATTTATCGCTCAGTATCAAATTCCTTTTTCTTATCGGTAAGGAAAGTTGAAAAAATCATGTTTGAAGTTTTCCGTCCGACCAATCTTGATTATTATTTACTATTCAAGCCCGAGCATGCCAACGGATTCCCCTTTCACTCTCACTGTCTCGCTCGCTATCTGCCTTGCTCGCGTACATAGTATGTACAAAAAATTAGATAAAATTATGAGAAATGCGAATAAATTCCTCCCGTAAAGGAATAATATATTGGCAAATACCAATCAAAGTGAACATAAAGTGTTTCCTCAGAAATTTCAACCTTTAAAAATTTTATTAAAATGATTATCTGATGATATATCACAATGATACGTAACTGATATATTGATAAAGGTGCCATCTCAAAGTGAACATATATAAAGTGTGTATTATCTAAATTTAATATATAATATATATTACATGACAAGTAATTGATATATTATCGAAGGTGCCAGTTCAAAGTGAACATAAAGTGTATTCTTAGAAATTTCGATCTTTAAAAATTGAATTTAAATGATTATCTGATGATATATTACCATGATAAGTAACTGATATATTAATAAAGGTGCCAGTTCGAAGTGAGCATACATAAAGTGTATATTATCTAAATTTAATATATAATATATAAAGTGTATCATAAAAAATTTCAATCTTTAAAAAGTTTAAATGATTATCCGATGACATATTACCATGACAAGTAACTGATATATTAATAAAGGTGCCAGTTCAAAGTGAACATACATAAAGTGTATATTATCTAAATTTAATACAATATATTATCATGAAAAGTAACTCATATGTTATTGAAGGTGCGAGTTCAAAACGAACATACATACATACGAGTAAAACAGACTACAATTTCATTCTAGAAAATAAGTGCGATATGTTATTCTTAGTGCAGAAAATATAATAGTTGTTTATTGTGATTCAATTTGAAATTTATACTAGCCCGTACAATGAAAAAT
Organism: Trachymyrmex cornetzi; assembly: GCF_001594075.2. NCBI lineage: Eukaryota > Metazoa > Arthropoda > Insecta > Hymenoptera > Formicidae > Trachymyrmex > Trachymyrmex cornetzi. The sequence continues at coordinate 158,160 of NW_017296190.1, read as the reverse complement.
AATTGTATGTGATACCAGAGTACCAATTTGTTAATGACTCGGCAAATATATTATCATGAAAAGTAACTCATAATGTGTTATTGAAGGTCCGAGTTCAAAACGAACATTTCAAAACAAACATACATACATACAAGTAAACATATAAGTATACATACGCAGATTACAATTTCATTCTAAAAAATAAGTGCGATATGTTATTCTTAGTGTACAAAATATAATATATTACGTTAAATAATCAGCAAACTTTTTAACCGTACAGCTTCTTTGTACTTGATCCGAGAACTTTTATTTATGAATGTTGGGCTTACTTAATATTTATTCGTTTCAGGCAACAAGGCAACGTTTTATGATCAATAAATCACTCGCTGAAAATACAGTATAAACTCAAAATCGGAAGTTGATGCGAAAATTCGAAATTTTACTAAAAGAAGATTGGAGGCTTTTAGTCTGAAACATTTTTATAACTATTTTATTTCTATACTCCATCCATCGAAAGTTTTCTCAGAGCAGGCCGCCATGTTCTTTTTCCGAGTCATTAACAAATTGGTACTCTGGAATTACAAGCAATAATTTATCATTGTACGGGCTAGTATAAATTTCAAATCGAATCTCAATAAACGACTTATATTTTGTGCACTAAGAATAACATATCGCACTTATTTTCTAGAATGAAATTGTAATCTGTGTGTTTTACTTGTATGTATGTATTTTCGTTTTGAAATGTTCGTTTTAAACTCGCACCTTTAATAACACATTATGCGTTACTTTTCATGATAATATATTTTCCGAATTATTTGGATAGTAAAGAATTAGAGCTAAATGTAGACAAGACCAAAATAATGAGATTTAGAAAAGGTAAGGGAAGGATAAGTAAGAAGGAGTGGTGATGGAGAGGAAAGAAAATAGAAGAGGTAAAGGAATTTACATACTTAAGATATAGGTTACAGAGGAACAGAGAGCAGGAGGCACAGGTTAAGGGGAGAACAAGGAAGGCGGCCATGATAATGGGGGAAGTATGGGGAATTGGAAAGAGGAGATTTGGAAAGGACTGGAGTAGAAGGATTTGGCTATTTGACAAGTTAATATGGACAGTAATAAGTTACGGGGTGGAAGTATGGGGATGGAAAGAAAGAGAGGAAGTAGAAAGGATGAAGGAAAGATATCTGAGATGGGTTTTTGGATTAGACAGAAGGACACCGGGATATTTAATCAGGGAAGAAATTAAAAGGAATAAGTTAAGAGAAAGAGCAGAGATAAGAGCAGAGATAAGAGCGTGGAGTTTTGGAAAAAAGCTGGAGAGAGGAAAGGGAAGTGAGCTGACGAGGATATGTTGGAGAGAAATGAGAGAGAGAAACGGAGAGGGCAGAGTAGGATCAGAATGGGAAGAAGAAAG
>NW_017296190.1:151719-156673 GCF_001594075.2 Trachymyrmex cornetzi | reverse complement strand
ACATACGCAGATTACAATTTCATTCTAAAAAATAAGTGCGATATGTTATTCTTAGTGTACAAAATATAATATATTACGTTAAATAATCAGCAAACTTTTTAACCGTACAGCTTCTTTGTACTTGATCCGAGAACTTTTATTTATGAATGTTGGGCTTACTTAATATTTATTCGTTTCAGGCAACAAGGCAACGTTTTATGATCAATAAATCACTCGCTGAAAATACAGTATAAACTCAAAATCGGAAGTTGATGCGAAAATTCGAAATTTTACTAAAAGAAGATTGGAGGCTTTTAGTCTGAAACATTTTTATAACTATTTTATTTCTATACTCCATCCATCGAAAGTTTTCTCAGAGCAGGCCGCCATGTTCTTTTTCCGAGTCATTAACAAATTGGTACTCTGGAATTACAAGCAATAATTTATCATTGTACGGGCTAGTATAAATTTCAAATCGAATCTCAATAAACGACTTATATTTTGTGCACTAAGAATAACATATCGCACTTATTTTCTAGAATGAAATTGTAATCTGTGTGTTTTACTTGTATGTATGTATTTTCGTTTTGAAATGTTCGTTTTAAACTCGCACCTTTAATAACACATTATGCGTTACTTTTCATGATAATATATTTTCCGAATCATTAACAAATTGGTACTCTGGAATTACAAACAATTATTTTTCATTGTACGGGCTAGTATAAATTTCAAATCAAATCTCAATAAACAACTATTATATTTTCTGCACTAAGAATAACATATCGCACTTATTTTCGAGAATGAAATTGTAGTTTGTGTGTGTTTTAGTTGTATGTATGTATGTTCGTTTTGAACTCGCACTTTCTATTTTCTAGAACGAAATTGTAGTCTGTTTTACTCGTATGTATGTATGTTCGTTTTGAATTCACACCTTCAATAACATATGTTACTTTTCATAATAATATATTGTATTAAATTTAGATAATATACACTTTAGACAGAAGGACACCGGGATATTTAATCAGGGAAGAAATTAAAAGGAATAAGTTAAGAGAAAGAGCAGAGATAAGAGCAGAGATAAGAGCGTGGAGTTTTGGAAAAAAGCTGGAGAGAGGAAAGGGAAGTGAGCTGACGAGGATATGTTGGAGAGAAATGAGAGAGAGAAACGGAGAGGGCAGAGTAGGATTATTAAATATTAAATAATCATTTAAATTCAATTTTTAAAGGTTAAAATTTCTGAGGATGACTTTAAAATGGCACCTTGGATAATATATCAATTACTTGTCATGGTAATATATTATCAGATAATCATTTAAATTTTTATAAGTTTAAATTTTTTAGGATACACTTGATGTACTACATGGGCTGAAAAGTCCCAGGATTTTTAATGAAAACAAGCGTTTTTTAGGCAAAGTTATATTTATTCCTCAACATAGTTGCCTTCGAGGGCGATTCACTTGGTATAGCATAATTTCATAATTTTTATAATTTTTATTTAATTTTATAACTTTTTAGAAAATATGACAGATTTTTTAATACAAATCTTACAATAGTTTAGAATTCACATATATGACAAATTTCGAAAACAGAAAAGAATACATAATGAGATGGATGAAAATGCATTCAAATCAATCGTACCAATCTAATTTATTTCTTTGCAGTTGGCAAGTCTGGGAACTAAACGGGTGGCACCCAGTTGGACATGGCTCAACTGGACACGAGCCACTCACAGCGCTTGAGACTACAAAGCTCCTAAGAACCGGTCGCTGTGATTGGTGGTGCCCAATCGAGACGTGGTCAATCGGGATCACCCCAATTTGGCCATCTGTTTCAAGGACGTGTGTAACGGTGCGTTATCGTGATGGTACAGAACTTTTTTCTTCGCCATATGGGGCCATTTTTTCTTTATTTCGTCGTTCAGTTTGTCCAATAACGCTGCATAATACTCTCCCGTAACTGTTCTTCCCTTCTGTAGGTAATCGATGAAGATTATGCCATGCGCATCCCAAAAAACGGAGGCCATAACCTTCCCGGCCGAGCGTTGGCTTTTGGCCGCTTTGGTCGGCTTTCGTGGCTTTCCAGCCACTCTGCAGACTACCTATTGGATTCAGGCGTATGGTAATGGACCCACGTTTCATCCATCGTCACAAAATGTCGAAAAAGTCCGCTCGATTACGCTGCAACAACGCCTAACCGGCCGTTGAATCATCAACGCGCTGCTGTTTTTGATGGTCAGCAAACGTGGCACCCATCGCGCCGATAGCTTTTTCATCTCCAAAAGATCGTGCAAAATGTATCCCTCCCGTTCTTTTGAGATGCCCACGGCCTCAGCTAACTCGCGCAACTTCACTTTAGAATCACTAAACCATTCGATGCACTTGCTTTACGATTTCCGCATTTGTAGCTTCTTTTGGCCTTCCAGAGCGAGGAAGGCCAAAAAAATGGAAAAACAGGAATATCGCATCTTGAACAAACATTGTTTTTTGATTTGATTTGAACAAACAATGTTTGTTCAAGATGCGATATTCCTGTTTTTCCATTTTTTTACGAAGGCGAAAATAGCGTCACTCAAACGACTGTAGCTTGTAAACGAATGGACGAAATGTCATGAAACTTCATACATAAACTAGTGACTGATGAGCCTCTCGAAATAAGTCATGTTCATTTTCTAGTGGCGCCACCTATTGAAAAATCCCGGGACTTTTCAGCCCATGTAGTATGTTCACTTTTTTAATGGCACCTTTAATAATACATCATAATATATTAATTATGAGATAATCGTTGAAATAATTAAAGGTTTACATGTTTGAGAATACGCTTTATGTATGTTCACTTTGAACTGGGACCTTGAATAATATATCAGTTACTTCTTATGGTAATATATATTGTTAGACAATCATTTCAATTTTTAAAGGTTTGATATATATGTATATTATTAGATATAATATATTATCAGATAAAAGTTTAAATTTTTAAAGGTACATATTTGAGAACGCTTTATGTATGTTCACTTTGAACTGGGACTTTGAATAATATATCAGTTACTTTTCATGGTAATATATTGTTAGATAATCATTTCAATTTTTAAAGGTTTACATTTTTAAAGACTGCTTACATTTTTGAACATGGCCTGACCTTTTTATTGTAATGATATTTATTTTGGGCTATATCACATCTTTTCAGAGTACAGATATACGGGGCAGCTTTCTAGTAATGCAAGTATCGCAAATATATATATTTTCGAATCTTATCACGTAACCATCTACAATTCATACAATACAGTTAGAAAAAATTGAAACATATGGTACATACATATAAATGTATATCATGTACATATAGTATATTATACTGAATAGTGTATATATATATATGTAACTGTTATAATTAAGATAAATATTGACCATACATTACATACTTATTCCAATTGCAACGGAATGAATTCTTAATATTCTATGAATATATTTAAATCCGATTTTAACAAGACCTTTTATATTTATTTCGATTGCAACAGAATGAATTTGTAATATTGTATAAGTATCCTTCTTTTCATTTGCGAAGAGAAGAAAAATCTTCACATAGCTCCTCATCCGGAATGCTCCCGAAAGGAAACCTAACCGGATGAGGGGACGACACCCAGGAGCCGGTCTCCTGATTGTTCAGGATTCGATGAGTCTGCGTCGCTCCTATAAGGAAGGACAGCGGACATCATCGCCTGGTAAAAAAACTCCCCCTATTCAGCAGCTCCGCAGGACCACATTAGACATCTCGGAACCGCCTACCCGGCATTTCATCAGGGTGCACCCAAGTTGTGGAGTATACACTCCCATCTCCATGGTCCGCTACAAAGCTAGAATTAAAACTAGAATCCTATCCTATATTATACTAAACACGATCCTAAATATGTACATCACTTTAAAAATCATGTTTTGACAACGTACATATATACCATATTTCTTACTAAACTTAAGCATACCACATCTAGTGCAAAATATTTTTTAATATAATGTAATTAATTTTATTGCAGCGCTTACGGCAACCTTTATACGGCACCAAGAACAGTCGGTGTTTTATCTCAACGCTTACGGCAGCCTTTATACAGCGCCGAAGCAGACGATTTATATATTATTATGTGACCAAGAACAATATCATTACAGTAATACCATTCCGATATTTGTCTGCTCTCAACGTACACTACCCAGTGACCACGATTTATTTCTTTGTCTTCGTGTAAAATAGCGTTACCTTATACCTGTTTTTATCAATGCAAATATCTGACAAATTGTACATATTTCCGATTCTTATCTCGTAATTTTGCATAAGTTACAATTTACGCAATACAAATTATATATATTTTATAATGGTATCATACATATATATACTGTATATATACATATATATACAGGGTGTCCCAAAAAGGTCGGGACGCATAAATTCTCGGGAAATATAAGTTTTACAGAAAAGTGTTTCAGACAAAAGTTATATGGTTTAAAAATATCTATTTACTGATCCTATCAGTTTGACCTTGGGTTGCGTAGCCAAGGTCAGGTCAAGGTTATATTGATTTTCTGAAATAGAACATCCTATTTTTGATTCAAGAATAGCTGATGTCGAGAGCTTTCCAAAACGCTATAATAAAATATTTTGTTATAAAGTACTTTTCAAGTTACAATGCTTCAAAGTGACAGTATCGCCGGCATTAGCATTACCCAAAATATTTAATTTTGGAGACTAGCCAGTCAAGGCGAGATCGGTCGGTGGTCCGTGAATCTTGACCTTCTGTTAACGCACAAACAAAAACATAACGCGTAGTATTACATATCTTGGGTAATGCTAATGCCGGCGATACTGTAACTTTGAAGCACTATAACTTGAAAAATACTTCATGAAAAAATATTTTATTATAGCGTTTTGGAAAGCTCTCGACATCAGCTATTAGATTCTTGAATCAAAAATAGGGTGTTCCATTTAAGAAAAT
>NW_017296190.1:149968-151666 GCF_001594075.2 Trachymyrmex cornetzi | reverse complement strand
TAGATATTTTTAAACCATATAACTTTTGTCTGAAACACTTTTCTGTAAAACTTAAATTTCCCGAGATATTTAGGTGTCCCGACCTTTTTGGGACACCCTGTATATAAAGAATTTTAATTATAGTTTTCCACATCACCCTAGAGGTACTAATGTAGATGCGTTTTTTTTTAAGTGGTTTCCCCAATGCCTATTCCACTAAAAAAGATTCTCAAATATATTAAACCGCCAAACTTAATATATAAAATAAGGACTTCATAACAAACACAACTTTTCCTCTGCACGTATGATCGCAAACGTTTTGTAACTTCAGAAGTAAATATCTCTTGAACGAAGCGTTTACGAGCATACGTCCAGAGGAAAATTTTTTTTTGTTTTAAGGACTTGAATTCATATTTTGAGTTTGGTGGTTTAATCTTTTGTTGACATAGTGTCTTTTGCGAACATAGTGTCTTTTGTATACTTGAAAATTGTAATTGGATCGAACCATGTATTACTTTTTTTAAGGTCTTGAATTCATATTTTGAGTTTGGCGGTTTAATCTTTTGTTGACATAGTGTCTTTTGCGAATATAGTGTCTTTTGTATCTTTTGTTGACATAGTGTCTTTCATGCGAACATAGTGTCTTTTGTATACCTGAAAATTTTAAATGGATCAAACTATGTGTTAGTTTTTTTCATGGTCAAAATGAAACGTACGTGTTATTAGAATCTTTTTAAAAATGCAAGTTTATATAATTTGATACTTATTTCGATTACAATAGATAAATTGTTATTATTATTGTATAAATATACTGACAGAAATGTAAAAATTATTTCCAAACTTACTTAATTTGCTGCAAGAACAACATACAGGGTCATCGAAAAGTATCGGACCCCCCTAATATCATCAGTTAAAATGCATTTTGGAGAAAATGTCCAATAGCAAAGTTGTATGGTTTCAAGCGAGGAGTAAGATGATGACCTTGACTTTGAACTTGACCATGTCCTTTAAGGTCATTTCAAGGTCAACCTTATTTTTTTTAATGGAACCCTCTACATTTTATTGCATATTTTTATAGCTTATCACGAGAGCTTTCCAAAACACTATAAAAAACATTTTTTCATTAAGTATTTTTTGAGTTATAAAGGTTCGAAATTAACAATTTGTTAAGTGGCATGTGATTCCGGCCAGTTAAGGCAAGAGTGGCGTGTGGGTCCGGCCAGTTAAGGCAAGAGTGGCGTGTGGGTCCGGCCAGTTAAGGCGAATTTCATTCCAATTGATCAGCTTGGGCAAAATATTCACTTGTATCAAACAATTTACAACAAATGTTCAAATTGTTGCCTTTCAACAGCCTGGCAATGTACCAATCTGTTATAAACAGCTGAAGCCGCATTCCGGTACGTTTCCGGCGGTATTAGTTCTATCTCTCGAATTATTCTCCCTCTTAAATCATCTAAATTTTGAGGCTTGGTGGCATACACTTCACTTTTCAAGTAACCCCACAAAAAAAAGTCAAGTGGGGTTAAGTCCGGAGACCGAGGTGGCTACTCAATATGATCCCTTCGCCCTATCCACCTGTCCTGAAAGACCTCATTCAAATATTGACGGACAATGACACCATAATGAGATGGAGCTTCATCCTGTTGGAAATAAATTTCATCCATATTTCCACCAGCTATGTCTCGAATAGCTGGAACAATTTGTTCGCGAAGCATGACT
>NW_017296190.1:135905-149603 GCF_001594075.2 Trachymyrmex cornetzi | reverse complement strand
ATTTCGTGTTCTTGTGCAACGCGATTGATGGAAATATGGGGATTTTCAACGAAAGACAGTAAAACATCTAATGCCTTATCATTATTTGTTGCTGTTTTACGTCTACCAGATCTTGAGCGACTTTTAACGCTACCAATGTCATCGAAACATTGAATAGTGCGGATTACAGTACTTTCAGAGATCCTATTATTTTCATTCCGAAAATTTTCATTAAATAATCGCGTTACTGTTTTATAGTTTGTTGATCCCCATCCTCGCATCATTTACAGTGTTATTCGATCTTTTTCAGAAAGCTCCGCCATTCTTAATTATAGCAAAGAAGAACTAATCAGGTAAGTGATAGGAAATTGATCTAAATAATCAAGTAGAGAAAAAACTAATTATTAAGTGTTGGTCCAACTATTGATTTGTTTATTTCAACCAGCACTAGCAAAAAGCTCGTTGAGCAACTGAAAATCTAATAGATCAATTAATAATATTTACGAAAAATTTCTGGGCTATTGGAAACAAAAGTGAAGATGTTTGAGAAAATCAATTGAAGCGTAATTGCTTATTTTGTTACAGAAAAAATTTTTGGGGCTATTTGTTTTCGTCCACGAAGTAACTACTGCTCGCTAAGAAGAAGACAGCACTGCATCAAAGATTAAAATCAGTGATTCGTATTGTTTGCTCAAGAGCTCGTACATTGGTGCCTGCGAGAGTGAGAGAATAAAGATCTGCCACGCCAACGCTTTCGGGCAGATTCTCGCTAACGCCTTCGGACATCACGCATTCGAGCAACTTCTCGCGATCACCTTCGGGCAGTTTTCCGCCGTAGCCTACTAGCATAACCGCTTGAAGCCGTACAACTTTGCTATTGGACATTTTTCCAAAATGCATTCTTAAAATATTAGGGGGATCCGACACTTTTTGATTAATGTATCTTCTTTAAACCAATTAATTGGTCTCATTATTCCGCGCACAAAAGTATTAAGGTTATGATTACTGAAAACTAAATAATATTTTACAAGATATTTTACATTTTGTGTCAAAAAATTGTTAACTTCAAATCTTTATAACTCAAAAAGTACTTAATGAAAAAATGTTTTATTATAGTGTTTTGGAAAGCTCTCGAGATAAGCTATAAAAATATGCAATAAAATGTAGGGGGTTCCATTAAAAAAAATAAGGTTGACCTTGAAATGACCTTAAAGGACATGGTCAAGATCAAAATCAAGGTCATTATCTTACTCCTCGCTTGAAACCATACAACTTTGTTATTGGACATTTTCTCCAAAATGCATTCTAACTGAAGATATTAGGGGGTCCGATACTTTTCGATGACCCTGTATATGCCCCTTGTGCTCCTCTGGGCCATTTCTTCTTGATAACTTGTAAATCATTAGAGTAACACCATTCCGATTTTTTATATGTTCTCAACATACACGTGTAATGATAGCGATTCATTTCTTCGCCCTCGTGAAATATAGCGCTCATTACCTTGTACTTTTTTTTTATTAATCGTCACATTATTTGTCGGTACGGCGTTAATCCGATTATCGATAATTTTTTTAGAAACACCGTTTACAAAAATGTATAAATTGAGCTGTATTACTAGGACGGATAGGGTCGATTCGATTATAGTTTTCTTTTTCAGAACGGTAACCTTACATTCGTTACAATTGCCATTTATCGTTTCCCATTTCGAAAATTCTAAATCAATCAAAGTTTGCAAAGTGACACCTTTTTTCCTTTTTAATGTCGACAGCATAGGTAATATTAGCAAACAACTCTTTTCCAGCGTAGTTACACTGTAATTGCATTTGGCATTTGAACAAGATATTACATGCTTCAATTCGAGTTCTAATATATTATTGATTTCGGAATACGTGGATATTAGAGCAGTAAAAAATTCCAAAACATCTTGTTGTATTCGTCCTTCGAAACTATCTTCGACAGATTTTCTAACAGCAAGAATGTTGCAACACTTACGCTCAGCGTACGCACAGATAGCATCAGTCAATACGTTCGACAGTTTATTTTTCAGTATTTGTTGCCTGATACGTATACAATGAAACGCACATTGCAATATAACATTAGCGTAACACGAAACACGATCATCATTGCGGAGGCCGTATATTTTCCATGTAACTATACTTTCTGGCTCCTCGCAACCATAATTCTGAACATCATCAATGATATTAGGTATGGTCCGCTGACAGTCGTGAATTTTCACAGTCTTTTTTTTGGACGAATCGATTTGTGGTAGCTGAGATTTGAACACAGATCTCAGTCGATTATATTCTACAATGGCTCCCGAATTTGCTTTAACGGATGCCGGATTGAAATTTATCAAATGTAGGCCTTCTAGTGTACTCACTCGTGACAGACCTACATAAGCTTAACCATGACTGAACACACTCGTTCCTAGATCCATCATTGCATTTTTCACGTAATTCCTTGACTTTTGTGTATAGTTATTCCATAACTGAGAGACAATGGAAATTGTTTCCGATGTACCACCATTTTGTGGAGAATACTTCGAATTTAATATATACTTTCGTTATTGTGATTTCTTTGTTATCCGAAATAACTATTTTAATGGAATCAATACGATTTCCACCAACAGAGCGATTAACTGCAACTACATTGCCTATCGTTCCATTGACAAGTGCCAAAGTTACATTAATGTTTCATCGAATCATCACTTTAGCGCCAATTTTAATCGTTATTACTCTTTCAATGCCAGCTGTTTCCGAAACTTTGTCATCTTTGTCAGTCAAAATTTTGTGCACTTTTTTCTCGTTGCTGGAGCACACTCGATATCATCTGCTATAAATAGAATTTCATCACCTCAATTTTATCCAACACTGCCGCGTTCAAAACCTTGCACAAATAACACGTGGGTAATGAACATATTGTATCAGCCGGTAATTGAGTCATATAAGTGCAAAGCTCATTCAATCTTTCATCGCAACTACTTCCTTTGAAATGGCTCATTCAATCTTTCATCGCAACTACTTCCTTTGAAATGGATTTTTCTCGACTGAAAAATATCGATGTCCGAACCCGTTACCAAAACTATTCGTATTCTAGAAAGTATATGGCGATATGCATTGTCGCTTCTTTTGTCGCATATTAATCAAGAGTTCGTCGTAATCGAACAATCTCCACAAATCAGATCCATCCATAGTACCCAAATACTTCTGAATCTCTGATCGAGACATTTTAACGAACGGAGATTGTTCTTTTACAGGGGGAAGCCGCAACAAATATCCAAATAGAAGAATATGTTTTCTGCCAAAGAAACCATCATCTGTATCTGTCGTATCAAAGATTTCACATAACCGTAGAATGAGAAACATAAGTGTTACATTCGAAATCATGGGTACCTCATCTATTATAAATAATTCGACAGTCTTTAATTTGTCTCTCAAAGTTTTCAAGACCATGTCTGACAAGTGCGTATACTTTGCCGTAGATTCATGGGTGACGGGTAGCTGAAACATTCTATGAATCGTCAAGCCATCGATATTGAATGCCGCGATACCCGTGGGAGCAGATATGGCAGTCGTTTTTCCCAAATGTATTCTGATCAAATGTTTAATCGTGTCAATAAGAAAACTTTTCCCTGTACCACTCTCGCCACTAACGTACAGTCGCAGAAATTGACTTTTATTTTGTAAAACTTGACATACTCTATCGAAGATTCGTTTCTGGTCTTCGTTCAATCACGACATCATTTGCGATAAATCAGTCGGGACGTCAATCTTACCAATATCTTCCAGATCTTTCATCGCGTCGTCAGCTTCTATCGGATTACAATCTAGTCCATCGTCATCGGATTTGTCTCTGACTGCTGTCTTCAGATCATTTTCGCCTTTTTCGATTAATTCAGCAACGTTCTCAAAAGCTTTTTGTTTTCTTCGAGCCTTTCGTGATATTTCATTGCCTTCGTCAAAGCAGACGCTGAATTCTTAAAGGCATCTGTGTAAGTCTCGTATGCACCTTTGAGTTCACTCAAAACTCTCCACGGTTTAAACAGAAGAAGCAACGAGTAAAAGTATTTTTCGGGTTCAGTTTTTACATTAAATCGATAATGGTTAATCAAATAACATTTTTTTTGTTTATTTAGAAATAAACCCGAAGTTTATAACATTCGACCTCGTCATTTTTTGGTTTCTGTCTCGTAATTTCCCAAAATCTGGCAAAATCGTACAAATTCAATGATTCTAATTCCTTAGGACTACTTGAATAGTAATCATCGATGAGCGACGAACAATATATATTCGTAGAATTTTCATAGAGAGCTTTAATTTCATTAAATGCTTTAACTTTTCTGTTTCTCATCTCATTTACGTGTATCCATTTGACAATGGTATCACTGTCTGTACCATACAAGGGATTCCCTAACAGTGTGTCCGCAGCTTCTAAAGCACCGCATTCTCTGTTATTCAATGAACGCATCGCAAAATTCCACAGTTTCGATGCCAATGGCTTATTGGAATCTATCATTGCAAAGTCTATATTGCATTTCTCCGACTTTGGCGTATATATTGTTAAGTATGAGTTTAAAAACTCTGATTTTTCTCCAATAAATTGTATGTCCATGTTCCCCTCCCAAGCTAACTTGATAGCCGGATTATAATCATTGATAAACCTTTCGGACGTCTTGCGAGGAAGATCGTACATCCTGCTCCGACTGCGTAAAGTTTTTCTACCCACTATCGAAGTGATGATGTCTCTTAAAACGAAATTGTCAGTAACTGGCCGAGGAAAATCGAACCGACACTTTCTGTAAATATTCGTTTCGGTTTTTTTTGTACGCATGCAATACGAATTGTGTTTATGATTCTGATCAGTTGTAACCGTTTCGTACAAGGTTTGCGAAACGTTTTCATCTGGAATTTCGCACGTCACATATTTTCGAATTAACGTTACAACTTTTTCATCCGACGATTTTCCTAGTACTGGAGCATAATTTATCCAAATCATACGATGCACGTGCTGGATACCTCTACTTTGATATCCTAGTCGCCAGAAATTGTGAATGACCTCTCCTATTGGATTATCAGGCGAACAAATAAAATCAATCATAGCTTTAAATTTTATACACATGAATCTAGACGTACTTACAGGATCGTATGCGATTAATTCACTGATGCCCAACTTCTGTTTATCGGGATTCATGTCTCGTAAATGTTCACCCAAATCGGATCATTTCTAATCACTAGGGCTCCAAGTTAAAAATCACGTCGCCGGACCATAATGCAGAGTCATGCATTTGACATTATTGGACGGTTGTCGCCAAAATTGATACGCATTTCTCAGTGTTGCAAAAATACTCATTAAATTCGATTCCAATTGTGCGTCCTTCAATTCGTTCAAGTATCTACCAGCAGTGTATCTCTCTCGTGGGTTAGCAACTATCATAGTATAATAGATAACATTTCTCAGGTGTCGGTAGTTACCATCATTGAGAAGGAAGAACAGAAAGTGCAGATTCAACCTGAATCTACTGTGTTTCGACATCAATCACGTTCTGACAAATAAATAATTCGGCAACTCAAAGTATCTATCTTCTCGTTGTCCATTGATACCCTCGGGATATAAATCAGGGAAACACATGACATCCAGATATTTATAACGATTATCCATTGGAACATCTTTAATTTTCAACATTTGATACAGCTTCAATGCAGATTCGTTATTGATTCTTTTCGCGTGCATAGGATATATGGTATACTGATCATTAATACAGCTTGAGTGATTTGCGTGAGGAAAGCCTTACGCTTTAAAACGGCTTCATCATTATTATCTTTGTTGTGCTATACAGTGCACCACAAGAGTGCCTCAGCCACCTCGTCTATTTCATCACTATCATTTTCGTCATCAACAATCCGATATTCTGTTTCTTGCAACTTATCGTTTATAAGATCATCAGCCGACGCTGGAAGACGAAATTCCAAGTAGTGGGGATTATGGTCTTTTAACCATTGTAAAGCCTTATACACTTCATTAATATCCACCAAATTTTCCCAAACAACTTTAGACCTTTTGGGTATACCTCGAACGAGGATGTGCAACTCGTGATTCAAATTTATAGGATCTTTCGGAAGACATACATTATCCAATGTTTCTTGTAAAAGCAGAGGTAAATGAAATGTTCTACCTTTTACTTTGCGAATCATTTGTCTGCGCGGCATATGTTTGTTGGAAACAGCACCCATCGTTTGCATTACTTGGAAGCTACTCACTATCTGGATTAACATTTTTTCGTAATCATTGAAATCCGATAAAACATCTGGTAATGGTTTTACGGAAAGATTATTCAAAATGCAAGCAGAAGGCAAGACGCCTCTGTGAAATTTGCTCAAACAAAGCTTACAAATGTATCCAGTATCGGTATTGTGTTCTGTTACGTAGGCCATCAAGTCTTTCCAAAAAGGTCCGCCCACAGTTTTCCTCAAATTCTCAAGCTTAGAAACGTCTGTACTCACACATAATTTTTCGCATGAGATACAAGGAAGACGTGATAGATCCAATAATCGCTTTTTCATAACTTTAAACGCCTCGTAATTTTGCGAGAAAATCTTTTCCTAATCCAAATTAACATCCGTTAAATTTCTTGGATAACATCTTGCTTTATTCTTTATATCATTGGAAATTTCAAGCTATTTATCCATATTGACGAAACTCAAAGTTAAAAACAACTGATGTAACTTGTCATAATTGCCTAATAATTTGTAGACATTTCTTCGAATATTCCTCACGAAAGGAAAATGAGGCAATAAAGTACTTATCGTTGCAATGTATGACTTGTAAAGATTAGAATTTGCATAGCATTCCGGAGGATGTCCTAATCTGTCACTCGCATGTGAAACAGAACAATTTCTGAGCCGCGCCATGAATTTAGGATTCATTATGTTCTTCGAAGTACCTCCTTCAAACTGTTCTAAAAATTCAACAAACTTTTCCGTAGAAATATCACTTATATGACATTTCTTCTCATCACAGCGCACATTTTTATTTTTTTACCATTGTTATCCATTAACGGCAAAACATTAATCACTGAGTGAGAAGAGTATTGTTCCGTTATAAATGGTTGCTCAAACTATTTCTTTTGCTCGTAAGCAGTTTCATAAAAATACGCTTCGGAAAACGAAGTATGTTTGGATGTGCCACAAAGAGCTCTAATTCGATCGCTTTTTGAATATTTCAAAATCTTATTCAGCTCCAGCAGTATTCTTCAAATACGAAAACGCTCTTCTTGCTGCACTGACGTACGATTTTTTGGCTATTACGCACCACTTGAACATCTGCTCGGCTTCCAATCGAGCACATACCGGCGTTTTCTTAATTTTCCTCGACATCAGTCGAATATATAACTCCGAGCGTTTTGGAAAGTTGAAATACTTTTGCCAAGACCGAACTGTATTGAATTTTTCCTTCAATCTCTTGATCGTCTTGCATCGTTGTACGATAGACTTCTCGCCACGTTTTACGTTGCACTTTTTGTTGTGCAATTTTTTTGAGTCGGGATGTTGTCCGAATTTTCGGTGGCGATCTCTTTCATGGGCAGCATTTTTCAAATAATGTTTTCTTTTCATATACTGTTTATTTTCTAAATCTTTTTGATATTCACACTGCTTTCTTTTACGCATCCTCTCAGGATCTTTTTTGTACTGATCGCGCACCTTCTGACGTTTTGTTACAGGATCTTTTTTGTACTGATCGCGTACCCTCTGACTCTTTGTTTCAGGATCTTTTTTGTACTGATCGCGTACCCTCTGACGCTTTATTTCAGGATCTTTTTGTACTGATCGCGAACCTTCTGACACTTTATTTCAGAATTCATAAGATATTTTTCTCTGTGAGCAAAAGCATCTTTTTCGATTTCTTTCGAACGCTGTTCCCCAGTTTCCTTGCTACGTACAAGCTTTTTTCTCAGTGCATCCCCCTCTCGTTTTTTCAATGTCTCCAACGGCAATAGCGTTAATGGAGCTGTTGAATTATACAGATACGGAAAATGAATTATTGTTTGTTTTGCAAATATTGCGGACAATTGAGGTCCTAACAAAGATCGATTATACGTCACGATGCAAGGATTTATGCCGAACAGAATCGATGTAGCAATCGCAATCGCCATAGGACCACAATTATAACCGTCACCTTGCTACTGAACTGTTGGAAGTACTATTGGATTGTTCTAAAAGTCATGAAAGGGAAATAATCTGTCCACAAAAACTCGAATTTCTTCATTCAAATTTTGTATATTTGCTTTACGACTACCTTCATGAGAATCATATATAATAACAGTTTTTGTGTCGTAATGGCAAGCAGCCCAATGTCCGCCACCGAAATCACTGTGCAGTATTTGCAAATGCTTCTTCTTCGAATTATTGTGTGGAACAATCCGATCGGAAAATATTGTCAACCATACAGGTCGAAGTGCGTAATCAGAATTTCTTTCAAATAGCACATGGAAACTATTTATCATCGTTTCCGTCAACCATTTCTCGGAAGCCAAAATGTTTTTTCCGTATTACCATAATAGAATTTATGACACTGACGATCCATTTTAGTTGACGTTTGGGGCAGCCTTCTAGTGATGCAAGAAAAATTTTTTTTATTGTAAACGCTTAGAACAAGCCAAAATTCAGCGCTATTGGCAACCAATGCTTTAATGTAGCGCAATTGGCAACCGATGGTTTCATTCAGCACTATTGGCAGCCGAGGCTTAAATTCAGCGCTTATAGCAGCTTTTTTACAGCGCCTGAGCAGCTGATATAATTTTTAATTTTCCGAACCTGCAAACAAAAATTACATACATTATAAAAGAAATATTGCAGAAAGTAGAGGAGAGTTGCCGAATGCATGCCACTTAACCTATTTTCTATTATATTTTCCATTTGGCACTGTTTTGTATTTAGGTATTTTTCTTATCATATTTCCCTAATAATTGTTACACAAAAATGCAAATGACACCAAACTAAAATTAACTAATTTTAAATGAAAATGTAGAACAATGTAAAATTGAAAAATGCATAAACCACGAAACGCCTGATGTATGTAATGGCTTAAATACAATAAAAACGTTTCAATCTTAATTAGCCCTTCAGTATTACAATCAATCAAACTAAATTATTACGAATTAAAACCTACGTTATTCTTATTATAATTAAAATATTACGAATATCGGTTAAAGACGATGTCAGCAGTTATTATTCTCACGCTCAGCAATATTTAAGATTATAAATGATGCATTGTGATCAATACCACACACACACACACACACACACACACACACACACACACAATAGAATTGTCTAATAGATCTTGATAAGTGAACCAAATCCAAATGGTGAGCAATTTTTTCTCTCAATTTCGAATCACACAAAAGTTCCAATTTCTATTAGACATTATGTGACATTAAAAGAATACAAACAACGATGGTTCATTATAAAGACATTTAGAATACATAATTAGATTTCATTTAATACTTTCTAAATGAAAAATCTAGTATTAAGTATCCAAGAGCGTACGCATATTAATAAGTTATTATAAACAATATTATTTTAGAATACCTGTTAAGATGAGCTAAACGCAATCCAGGACTTGGGAATCAATGTGATACAGATCAATAATTAATATCATTTCTGATGTGAAGAAGGGTTCATTGTCAAGAATTTCATATATTATCCCAATTGAATTTGTGATCAGAATTAATTTGATGCTGTGCAACTACACTTTGAACATTATTTGAACTGGTGCTAGATTTATGTTCTTTCGTTCTAGTTCTAATTTTTCTTTTCGTTTGCCCAACATACGAAAATTCTACTGGTATGGATCACATTGCATCATTTATAATCATAACTATTGCTGAGCGTGAGAATAATAGCTGTTGACATAGTCTTTAACCGATATTCGTAATATCTTAATTATAATAAGAATAATATAGGCTGACTTCGTTTTTAACCTATATTCGTAATATTTTAATTCGTAATAATTTAGTTTCGTAATTGATTGTAATACTGAAGAAGGTCTAATTAAGACCGAGAGAGAAACGTTTATTTATTGTAATATATCAAACATATAGTATTTAAGTCATTTACATCAGACGTTTCGTGGTTTATGCCTTTTTGAATTTTACATTGTTTTATATTCTTACCACGTGTGTAACTTATATTGTTTATTGTGACGCAGGCATTAACATGCGGTCGAATTTAACGTTTTTCAATTATATTACAATATATTTGGGGATTATTGTTTGTCTTGATTTAAAGAAATTTATCAAATTATTACGTACGAATATGAATCTAAGATTAAGAATATATTTTTCTTGTAAAAATGAAAGGTTAATACCGCAACATTTAAAATACCTTTGACAAATTATCAGCGAAGGAATATAAGATTAACAATAAGTTAATAAACTTAAGAATATCGGCATCTCTACTAACTCTTCTGAATCTAATGGTAAATTTATTCCATCTCATATTGACAAAATAAATACTCAAGTAAATAACAACTCTAAATTGCACTCAATGTTTCACACGCATATTAGTCCAATTTACTTTGATGAAAATTATAAAATTAATACTATTAATAAAAGCTGGATAATTGATCTTAATAATGAGCATATTCCTGATAATGTACAAATATTTTACAACTGGAACAAAGATTTAATTTACCGAACAACTTAATTAAAAATGTAAAAATAATCCAGAGGAATGCATACTAAAAGATGGAATACGAACTATCAAAAGATTTTTAGATTCACATCCGGAACTGTTAGTAATTAGAGCTGATAAAGGTAATTCGACGGTTATAATGAATTGGAGCGATTATAAGGAAAAAATGAACGAATTGTTATCCGGTAAAAATACTTACATTATTATTAACAAAGATCCGACGAGCATGATGACTAATCAGACTCACAAACTTTTGACTAGTTGGAAGAACATGAAATATATTGACCAATCAGTGTATAGAAATCTGAATGTCACAGATGGGAATGTACCGAGAACTTGTGGGCTGCCAAAAATACATAAAGATGGCAATTTTTTGAGGATGATTATTATTAGATGTTAATTCCTGCCGTTTTTCTTCTCCAAAATTGATTTGTTTCAAAGGGAAGATGAATGAATACCTTAATCAAAGTAATTTCCTCCATTTTCTAATTTATTACTAATTAATAATACTTTGATTAAGGTATTTCCCTTCGAAACAAATCAATTTTGGAGACGAAAAACGGCAGGAATTAAGATTAACACCTAATAGTTGCATTAATAGTCCATTATATTTTTACACTTGACATTTATATTGACGTAAATTAGGTTTATTATTATCAGTTGTTAGTCTTATCTTTTAATGGTACGATTTAAAAAACTTGATGGATTTTGTAAAAATAATAAATACTGTACACAAAATTAATAATAAAATTGGATGGTTGCGTTGTTATCAGCTACATAAAAATTAAAAATTAATATCAAATCCATATAACAATACGTAGGCTATTATATAATATATTTGTCTATATTACTCATTTCTCATATATTTGTATATTATTGTTACATATTGCCTATATTAACTAACTAATAATATAAAATATTAATGGGGTACGATTTAGGCGATCAGTACACATTCGACAACTGTCCCCTACGCTTATTGATGCAAGTTTCATTGGCACCCACAATAGTTTTATAGTTCTTGATAGGTTTTAGAAAGAGTTCCGTCGATGTAACTTAAAAAATGTAGCACTTGAAAATTTGAAGTGCTATCTTCTGACAGCTCAAAGAAGGGAGTCTGAAAATGGCCAAAATTGGCCCTCTATGGACACTTCTAAAACCTATACAGTTGTCATTTTGAAAGTCCGTACATTCATGGAAAAATACTTTGGTAGTATATTCTTATAGTATTTTATAATCCAACTTGTGTTAAAACACACCATTACTTTTAAAATCTATCATCGTTTATTAGAAACAATAACTTTCTTTGCAGAACATTTACACGACCTATTTTATTATTTTTGGAAGGTTTTCCAAGCTTTCCTAAATAAATAAGCATTTTTCCATGAATATAAGCACTTTGAAAATAACAACTGCATAAGTTTTGAAGGTGTCCATTCAGAGGCAATTTTGGCCATGTGTAGACTTCCTCCTTTTCAAGTGCTATTTTTTGTAATTGGAAAAACCAATTTAAATGAAGTACTTCTTAACAGCCAGTTCCAGCCAACTTTTTGCTATTTCCCAATAGTTCTGCAATAGTTCCGACGATTTATGCACGTTTCCCCGGAATTATAGCAGAACTATCGGAAAATGAGATTGAAAAATAGTGTAAAAATATTTATTTAGAGACCGGAACTCCGACTCGTTGGAACTATTGCAGAATTATTGCATTGTAAAACCTATCAGGAACTATAGAACTATTCTGGGTGCAAATGGAACTTGTATCAAAACTTACGGTGCCAAATAGTGAGATACAAACTTCACACACTCAGTTTTGAATAGATGAATGAAGTCATCAAAATAGTATTCATTTTTTATCAAATAAATCACCAATTCAATATGTCTCCCAAAAATTCTTGCTGTTATCTATTCTACAAATAAATCCTATTTATTTATAAACAAACATCAAATATTATAAGAAATCAAGGGGTGAAACATCCCAGGTAAGGTTTGCCGACTATCAGCCGACGTTGAACGTTGGGCCGACGTTGGCGACATCACGGCAAACTGACTATCATTAATCGAACATGGCACAACGTCGGCCCAGGCTCCGTTAGCCGACACTGATTTGAAGACAACTTCAGGCCACCGTCGGGCCTAGGTTGGGCCAACGTTGGCAGTATGACGGCACTCGGTTCTCATATCAATCACGGCACGACGTCGGCCCAACGTACATTAGCGGAGTCTGACTTAAAGACGACGCTTGGGCCAACGTTGGCAGTATGTCGGCAATCGGTTCTCACGCCAATCACGGCGCGACGTCGGCCCAGGCTCCGTTAGCCGACACTGATTTGAAGACAACTTCAGGCCACCGTCGGGCCTAGGTTGGGCCAACGTTGGCAGTATGACGGCACTCGGTTCTCATATCAATCACGGCACGACGTCGGCCCAACGTACATTAGCGGAGTCTGACTTAAAGACGACGCTTGGGCCAACGTTGGCAGTATGTCGGCAATCGGTTCTCACGCCAATCACGGCGCGACGTCGCCCCAGGCTCCGTTAGCCGACACTGATTTGAAGACAACTTCAGGCCACCGTCGGGCCTAGGTTGGGCCAACGTTGGCAATATGACGGCACTCGGTTCTCATATCAATCACGGCACGACGTCGGCCCAACGTACATTAGCGGAATCTGACTTAGAGACGACCCTTGGGCCAACGTTGGCAGTATGTCGGCAATCGGTTCTCACGCCAATCACGGCGCGACGTCGGCCCAACCTCTGATAGCCGACCCTTATCTGAAGACAACTTGAGGCCACCGTCGGACCAAGGTTGGGCCAACGTTGGCAGTATGACGGCACTCGGTTCTCATATCAATCACGGCACGACGTCGGCCCAACGTACATTAGCGGAATCTGACTTAGAGACGACCCTTGGGCCAACGTTGGCAGTATGTCGGCACTCGATTGTCACGCCAATCACGGCGCGACGTCGGCCCAACTTCTGATAGCCGACCCTTATCTGAAGACAACTTGAGGCCACCGTCGGACCAA
>NW_017296190.1:132775-135184 GCF_001594075.2 Trachymyrmex cornetzi | reverse complement strand
GCCAACGTTGCCCCGAGAGTCACTTTTAAGTAAGACTCGGCTACCATACATTGGACCGACGTCGCCTAGAGATTAGCGTGACAACCGAGAGCCGACATACTGCCAACGTTGGCCCAAGAGTCGTCTGTAAGTCAGACTCCGCTAATGTACGTTGGGCCGACGTCGTGCCGTGATTGATATGACAACCGAGTGCCGACGTACTGCCAACGTTGGCCCAAGAGTCGTCTGTAAGTCAGACTCCGCTAATGTACGTTGGGCCGACGTCGTGCCGTGATTGATATGACAACCGAGTGCCGACGTACTGCCAACGTTGGCCCAAGAGTCGTCTGTAAGTCAGACTCCGCTAATGTACGTTGGGCCGACGTCGTGCCGTGATTGATATGACAACCGAGTGCCGACGTACTGCCAACGTTGGCCCAAGAGTCGTCTGTAAGTCAGACTCCGCTAATGTACGTTGGGCCGACGTCGTGCCGTGATTGATATGACAACCGAGTGCCGACGTACTGCCAACGTTGGCCCAAGAGTCGTCTGTAAGTCAGACTCCGCTAATGTACGTTGGGCCGACGTCGTGCCGTGATTGATATGACAACCGAGTGCCGACGTACTGCCAACGTTGGCCCAAGAGTCGTCTGTAAGTCAGACTCCGCTAATGTACGTTGGGCCGACGTCGTGCCGTGATTGATATGACAACCGAGTGCCGACGTACTGCCAACGTTGGCCCAAGAGTCGTCTGTAAGTCAGACTCCGCTAATGTACGTTGGGCCGACGTCGTGCCGTGATTGATATGACAACCGAGTGCCGACGTACTGCCAACGTTGGCCCAAGAGTCGTCTGTAAGTCAGACTCCGCTAATGTACGTTGGGCCGACGTCGTGCCGTGATTGATATGACAACCGAGTGCCGACGTACTGCCAACGTTGGCCCAAGAGTCGTCTGTAAGTCAGACTCCGCTAATGTACGTTGGGCCGACGGCGGTAATCAATGTCGGCCCCACACTGGCATTTAATGTTGGGCCGATCTTATCATTTGGATATTATGCCGACGTCGACGCGACGTTACAGCCAGTACTGGGCCGACAGTCGGAAGTTGGTAGCCGACGTTGGCCCGCTGTTGGCCCAGGTTTAAAATCGTACATGGGATCTTTAAAAAAAACGGTATTTTTATTTCGAGGCAAATATCGACGAAAGTATAAAAAATAGACAAAAAATTTTTTAACAAAAGTTGTACAGTTTCAGAAGTACTTTAAAGTTATTTTACAAATTCAACCATGTGTAATACAGTTATACGATAAATCATTTTTGAGAATTAATTAATAACGATTCAGTATATAATACGCTATCCATGCCCAAATGTGTAAGTAATTGTCATCGGAACAATAAAGTACAGAAATAAACAAATAAAGTGAGTACTTTTTTATTCATCTCTGTAAATTACTTCTTTATAACATCTTAAGATTACTCTCCTAAAGTTTTCAGTTTTACGCTTTAATAATATCTTATTCTCTGTTACTTATTGTCTTTTACAATACATTTTCAGATACTGTTTTATGTATTTCGATAAGAATAAACGTTTCAGTCTCAAATTAGACCTTCCTCAGTATTAAAATTAAAATCGGAATTACAAAAATAATTTATACTAATGATATAATTTATATCCAATATTAACACAGGTATATATATTTTTTAATTATCAATTTCTTATTACATTATGACTGTTACGTCCTGAGTCGCGTATTTAGTATAATGCGATCTCGAGACGCGACATAGAATCGAGGGAGCGAGCGCGGAGCGGGACGCGCGGGGCCAAGCTTTGGCTTCGGGTGAGATTCGTTTTTCAGTATGTGTTTACGCGTTGAGGCAGGCTGCTGTCACCAGTGCCTTTGTTATAGACACGAATTGAGTTATTATTTTGCTCACGAGATATCTTTTATTATATCTAGCGTATGTTAAGCTTCCGTATTCCCTTATTATGTACAGAAAGGAAATTAAAACAGAGAGTTAGAGGAATTGTCAGATAAAGCGCCCGTAGTGCATAAAGGTGCACGAGAAATTGGTGAAGATATAAAGATCTCTTTCCTGAGGGCAGCTGTGATATTTTCATCACACGCTTCGCTCTATCTACGCTCTCTGATTCCTGTGCGGGAAAGGGAGCAGGGAAGAATAATAAAGGGCTTTAGAGGCAAAGAATTAAACGAAAGGTATAAAAGATTAATTATTTTTATATTTAATTTATACACGGCTAGTTGTTCGTGATACGCGGTTTGCTCGTTATGATCGCAGGTCTCGTCGATTTGCGGGCGGACGCGATATACGACGGCGACCGCAGCGGTGCGGGCCGTTGTACCGAGAGAGTGAGAGAGGGGAGTGAGCACGGAGGTCTCGACGCCGTGGAAGGCGCTCGTTTGAGCTCC
>NW_017296190.1:123503-132555 GCF_001594075.2 Trachymyrmex cornetzi | reverse complement strand
CTCGCGCAGCGGCGAAGTGGTGGGGCGGTTTTCCGTGTTGCCGGGGAGCCAAATGTGCATCACTGGACGGAAGTGCCAGAGCGCTAGTTAAAGCGCTAGCAGAACTTACCGTGGTTATTTGGCGGGAAGAACGATGAGGAAAAATGAGGACGCGCGTCTTAAAACGCTTTGCTTTATATATGTTTGGCTTCGTGGCCCCTCGCGAAAAGGGGATGTTTTCATCCACGTGCTATTGCGAAATTCTCTAGAACGTGCTGATCTTCTAATTAGTAATTTACTTTGTTAGTGATTAGGTTTTACTAGATTTGAACGCGTTATCTCATTACGGGGGTCGCGATGTTCGTGTGGTGTGCTCGGTTGCCGCGTGCTGCAGTCTGGCGCGGCAGACCTTGCATATCTTGTCTGCGCGTTTATTTATCGTAAGTTTCTGTATTGTTCCGGATCTTTTCGTTCTTTGTGCGCGTGGAATTTTGGTGTTTGTTTAAGGTTTTCTCTTGGTTATGTGCGCTTTGATTTTATTCGTGATGATTTTGTTCGTAATCAGAGGCCTTTTGTGACCGGTGGGTGCATTTGGAATTGCACTGAGATGCGTTATGTTGTTGGTATACTTTCTTTTTCCGCGAGACTGCAGTCGTCCCTTGCGACTGCGTCGAAGTCGACTGTTGTATTCGCTATTTCCTATCCCGTGGCAGCAATGTTTATGCAAGAGGGTGCATTCCTTGAACGTTTTTATTGTTTAATGACTGGCGCAGGCGCAGTGTGCGCGGCGTTCAATTGCGACGGTTTCGATGGCTTGGCCTATAGCTGTACGCGATTGTAGTCGGCACATATTATGTCTATTCGCTATATTCCGTGCTCGCGCTCGCTTGGTAAAAGGACGGGGCGCTATACTGTAGGCGCACCGGACGTTACAATGACTTTGGTTAAATTAATAAATTTTATTCAATATTTTAAATAGAATTTGGCATTTTTGTGTTGAAGTAATTTCGAGAAATTTGGCTTAACGGTACAAGATATATAGATAATAGGACCTAGATGAAACGTTTGCGTCTTCTCAATTGAAATTGTCACGTAGCATTAATAAACATCGTTCGCTAATATCGGATATAAATTATATCATTAGTATAAATTATTTTTGTAACTTATTTTTTATTCAGATTTTAATTGTAATACTGATGAAGGTCTAATTTAAGATCGAAAGGTTTATTCTTGATTGTAGCTTATCGAAATACAGAATATTTTAGCCAACTGCATCCGGCGTTCATGGATATGCCTTTCCAACTATTTATGTTTTATATTTGTATAAAATATGTTTTATTTTTGTAATACAAAAATAAAAATAAAAATACAAGAAAGGAAACAATAATTGTCGTAAGTCATCGAATTGAAACATATTGTAGATAGCTACTTCAGAATATTTAAACCAATCAGAATTTTTTTATTATGTTCGTATAAGCATGGTGCAAGAACTCCGTGTCAGATTTCAAATTTAAACCATTGTCTTGCATTTGGATATTCAGCATTTCCGACACTAACCTTTTACCAATATATCTCTCATTACCCAAAATTTCTGTGTTAACCCAATCAAATTCATGTTCTAATTGTAACCTATGTTCAGAAATAACAGATAAATTCCCACTCCTTTTGTTAATGTCATTTTTGTGTTCATTAATTCTCGTCTTTAATTTACGGCTAGTCTGTCCCACATAAGAAGCGTTGCAATTTTTACAATTGATTTTGTAAACAACATTCTTATTCGATTCATGAGAAATTCTATCTTTTTGTACCTTAATAATTCTGTCAAGTTTATTCAAACTAAAAAAGAGGATAATTTAACATTCAGATCTTTAATAATACTCTTAAATTTGTCACTCTTAAATACACGGTAAAAATGGAATAGTAAACCAAGAAGTTATTTTTTTATCTATATCAGGTTTGTCAGTTTGTTTAAATGTCTTACGTTTTAAAAGCGATCTTAATCGTAAATTGATCGTGTCAAAAATGAAATTAAAAGGGTAATCATTATCCAAAAATGTCCTGATAATAAACTTAAAATTGTCACTATGATATTTTGGATAAGATAATAAAAAAGCTCTGTCCACCATGCTCATAAGAACACCTCTTTTTTGTGAAAGAGGGTGAAGAGATAAAAAACTGAGATACCTCCCGGAGAAAGGTAAATAACTTGTGATAAAGATTAAATTCCAATTTTCCATTCATATTGATTATCGTCACGTCTAAAAAATTTTTTAAGTAATATATGTAAAGGACCGGTTTCACCAACCCGATTAAGCCGAATCAACCATATGTGTCAACCATAAGTGGTCAATTCCACTAAACAGCAAATGCGATTAGTCAGTTCCATGGCGAATTAGGTAATTGGCGTTGATGGAACCGGCCTAAATAATTTTTACGAAAAGCACGCACGCTTAGCGCTTTTTTTAGCTTTTTTTAAAAAAGTAAGCTTGTATAAATAACAAGAAACAGTACCATTTGTGTTTTACGTTTTAATTTGATACATAAAATTTAACTTGGCGCCTGTTGTTGATATCAAATCTTTTATAACAATTGTGAAATGCCTATTAGAGCCGACACAAGCTGATGTGTATGATAAAAAACTTTTTATTAAAAAACAATATAAAATTGTAACAGTAAATGAGGTAAACGTTTCGACCCTAAGTCGGGTCCTCTTCAGTACCAATAATCAATTAAGACGCATATCAATTAAACGCATACGAAAAAAATCCTTCAAAATACAAGAGATCAAGCGTAGAGGTTGCAGTGAATTGTGTCCATTTACGTGAATATAACATTAATTTGGCAAAATTGCTGAGGAAAAGAAAACCAGAAAAAAATCCTTTTAAAAAAAATTAAAATTATAAGTGGGGAGGAAATTCTTTTACAAATTGGAAAACTTACATGTATGAAAGCAAGTAGGTGACATACGTTTTTCAAATGTGCATCCTGTCATTAGATTGGTAAAAACACTACACAAATATCGTAAAATCAAAAATTGAAACACTATTATATATAAATTTTAACTAGTACAGAAATTATAAAAAGCTTATATGACAGATAAATTCGAAAAGATGTCAATCGTTCCGAGTATCGACAGATAATGAGAACAAATCCGAGGAACAAAGTCAAGCAGACAAGATACATTTCAAAATACATATGTCCAAACGTAAACAATCATAAAGTGTCGTAAAGCAAACCGTTGAAACTAAAAATGTAAAATTCACAAGTTTAAAAAGAACAAAGAAAAATCAAATTTAGGACAATGTGATATAAATTAAAAAATAAATTTAAAAATAGAAAATTATAAGTAGAATAAGACTCCATATACTTAAAAATATTACTAAATTAAAAGGGTCACGAGCCTAAAAATACAGAAGTAGAAACTAAGAAAAATATGTGACGACAAACAATATTTGTATAAATTCGTATTTAATGCAATAAACAAAACATAAAAAAATAAAACAATGTAACTATAATAAAACAGACGTACGTTTCTGTCCGTTTCGGACCATTTTCAATGTTAAAATAAAACAATATGACGAATAAATAACTTCAAATTATAAATTTACATAAGAAAAATCTTATCCTAATCGCAAATTTATCATAGCCCCAAAATCAGCAATCTCGCTTACGGTAGAAAAAACATGGTCATCTATCGCTTATGTTAAAGTGTAAATATGCCTTAAATTCTAAGTGGTATTACAAATTTGTGACAAGCTCGTATCTAATGAACAATCAAAAAAAAAAAAATAAAAATAATGAGAATAATGTAATCTAAACTGAAATTTCAAAAATTATAAATGGAAACAATAATAAATGTTTATGGTAATAATACAATAACAAGGGCAATGTTAAAAAATCAAATGTGAACCGTTACAACATTATATAATAGAAAGTTGTGTGAGCAATGTAATAAATCTATTATAAATATATCTAACAGTATATTATAATGTGAAAAGAAATTACTATATATAAATGTACTGAAATTCAAAATTATAAATGGAAACAATAATAAATGTTTAATAATACAATAACAAGGGCAATGTTAAAAAATCAAATCTGAACCGTTACAATATTATATAATAGAAAGTTGTGTGAACAATGTAATAAATCTATTATAAATATATCTAACAGTATATTATAATGTGAAAAGAAATTACTATATATAAATGTACTGAAATTCAAAAATTGGAAGTGACCGTAATTATCGAATGAAATTCTATATGAGAAATCCTATGTGCTAAGATTAACTTTCCATATATAAATTATAACAATTGCACAATTACCTTATGAGGATGTCCAAATAAAATTGAAAGAATAAAAAGTCATAATCAAGGCAACGAATTGGAAAAATATAAAAATTATCCATTAATAATCAGTGCAATGCGACAAGAACAATAAGAACATTCTTCTAGAAGTATCGAGAAGAAGTGACGAAAAGTTAGAAGCGAACATCACTAGCTTGCAGACATAAAGGAAAATAAAATTAAAAATAGAAAATAAAAAATAGTACAAATTATGCAATAATATAAATTAAAACATAAAGTAAAAAATAATACAAATTATATAATAATAGGAAGCGCTATGACTTTGAAAATACTTTCATATAACGGGTCAAGTGAAAACATATCATTCTGTGAGTTTAAACCTTGCTTCTGTTTTTTTATGTGGATCGTCTCAGATAACAGTATTTTATGCCAAATTATTCTCTCTATCTAATATTTTGATGTTATCCCAATCCTCAGTAATGACTGATGATTGAAAGGTGTTTCTATTGATGTGATTTCGATGTTCCGACATTCTTACTTGTACACATCTGCTAGTCTGACCGACATAAGAGACATCACAGTTTTTGCAGTCAATTCTATAAACTACGTCTGCCTGTGATGCAGTCTCTAATTTATCTTTTTGTACTCTAATCAGAATATTTAACTTCTGAATGCCTCTATATGCAATCATCAATCCCGGAATTTAAAAAAAAAAGTCTTAACTTTTTCAGAGATAGAAGGAATGTAAGGAATTACAAAAAATCTATTGTTTTCCGTGATAGGAACAGGATTCTCTGGCAAGTTAATGTTATTAAGTTGTTGAAATTTATTATAAAGCCTTTTTTTTATGGTTTTAAAAATTAATCTCAGAGGATAATCGTTGTTCAGTAAAATATTAATCATGAAATCAAAATTTTTTTTGTGAAATTTAGGATGAAATAACAAAATTATCCTGTCAATCAAATCTAAAATGGTGCCAATTTTTTGGGACAAAGGATGACAAGAATAAAAGTTCAAGAACCGCCCTGAAAATGTAGGTTTACGGTACCAGTTACAAATAATATGGTTATCCTCCTTGATTCAGGTGATATCAAGAAAATTAATGGTGTCTCCACCCTCTTCCATAGTAAACTTTAGGTGAGGATGGTAAGAATTGAATATGTTTAAAAGTTAATAACATTAACTTGCCAGAGAATCCTGTTCCTATCACGGAAAACAATAGATTTTTTGTAATTCCTTACATTCCTTCTATCTCTGAAAAAGTTAAGACTTTTTTTTTTAAATTCCGGGATTGATGATTGCATATAGAGGCATTCAGAAGTTAAATATTCTGATTAGAGTACAAAAAGATAAATTAGAGACTGCATCACAGGCAGACGTAGTTTATAGAATTGACTGCAAAAACTGTGATGTCTCTTATGTCGGTCAGACTAGCAGATGTGTACAAGTAAAAATGTCGGAACATCGAAATCACATCAATAGAAACACCTTTCAATCATCAGTCATTACTGAGGATTGGGATAACATCAAAATATTAGATAGAGAGAATGTTTGGCATAAAAGACTGTTATCTGAGACGATCCACATAAAAAAACAGAAGCAAGGTTTAAACTCACAGAATGATATGTTTTCACTTGACCCGTTATATGAAAGTCTATTTTCAAAGTCATAGCGCTTCCTATTATTATATAATTTGTATTATTTTTTACTTTTACGTTTTAATTTATTTAAAAATAAATAAATTGAAAGGGCTAACGAGCCTGAAATTATAATTGTTGCAAATTTAGAAAATTCGTTATTGAACTTAAACTATTTGTATAAAAACATTTTAATATAATTAACAGAGACATAGATGACAAGCAGTATAAACAATACAAAAGAACATACGTACGTTTCGGTCTCTCTCAGACCATTTTCAATGTTAAAAATAAATCATACAGAGAATACAAAATTTAAAAATCACAATGTCATAAAAAATTCGCTCGCAATCGCATAATTCTGGCACAAAGATTCACGTTGATGGTTAAATATGGAACAAATATGGTTCAATCGTTGATATTAAAATATATCCGAGCCATAAGAATAAAGATAATAATTGTGAAAAAGTAACAGGCTGGTATCTATTAAAAAATTAAATTAAAAAGCTATGTACAACATGGCAAATTGTGTAACATTAACAATGTAATAAATATAACTATGTAGAAAGGTTAAGCAAGTTCTAGTAAAAAATTAAATAGAAAGA
Source organism: Trachymyrmex cornetzi (assembly GCF_001594075.2). NCBI lineage: Eukaryota > Metazoa > Arthropoda > Insecta > Hymenoptera > Formicidae > Trachymyrmex > Trachymyrmex cornetzi. Next base: position 126,027 of record NW_017296190.1, on the reverse strand, counting down.
CTGAATTATATATAAAAGAACTATGATAATTAAATAAACTAAAATATACGTCATTAGGTAAAACTTGAAAAAACATCATTATAATATAAAACAGGAAATATGTAAATGATTAGATGTAATAAATATGAATAATTTGTTTTTTTAAAAAAATAAAATTGTAAAAATACCTTGTGAGTATGTTAGTTTAAATATCACAATAAGAAACGCCATAATAATTGTATCGCAAAATATAATACAAAACTTCCAACTCAATAATCTATGTAATGCGAACAGAGCAAAAAGATCAATTCTTCAAGTAATACAGAAAAGAAATGAGTACCAAGAGACGAGCGACACTCGCCAGCTCACAGACAAGAAGGAAACTACTAAGAGGGGGGATGGAAAGGAGTAGGAGACAACAGAAGTAGGAGGAAACAATATAAAGAATAAAGTAGGACAAGAAAACATCATGCAGGGGAGAAAGACTGTATGATGTCTGAATACATGTCAGGCAAAGATTCCGTGTCTTTCATCTTATTAATGCCATGTTTCTGACGTTTGATATGAATCATTTCGGACAACAATCTCTTATTGTACGAAGACTCATTATCGAGAATTCTGACATCGTCCCATTTAAAATTGTGATCAAATTCAACTCGATGGTCAGTTATAACAGAAGGTGAACCAGTATTCCTTCTTATGTCAGATTTATGTTCTTTAATTCTCGTACCCAGTTTCCTTTTCGTCTGTCTTACGTAGCTTGCATCACAATTTTCGCACGTGATCTTGTATACAACATTATTGTTAGACAAGAGATCTAACTTGTCTTTCCCCCTTCTGATGAGCCCTTTAAGAGTGTTAGGGATAGTAAAGGCCAGCTTACAATGGAACATACTGGATATGGGCAGAAAACTTTCAGAAATTGACTTAACGTATGGGATGGTAAAATATTTGTCTGCAACTTTAATATTTCGTGTACTGTCTCTGTTATGTATATGAAACTTGATTCTTTCACAGACTGTAGAAAAAATGAAAGACAACGGATAACAGTTGTTAAGGAAGATGTTAATTATCTCGATTATATTCTTTTGTTGGAAAGAAAGATGTGCAAGTAAAACAAAATCTTATCTATGGAACTGATGATTGTGCCCCTCTTATGGCATATAGAATGGTTAGAGTAAAAGTTCAATAGTCTGCCCGAAAACGTCTTTTTGTGGAAATTGTCAAAAATGATTCTATTATTTTTAATGATTATGGTAGTATCTAAAAAATTAATTCTGTTATCTGTACCAATCTCCAAAGTAAATTGCAATCTGTCATGTAAAGAGTTAAAAATATTTAAAGTTTCAAAAATGTTGTCAAATGGAAGCGCAAGTAAGACGTCATCCACATATCTAAAATAAAACAAAGGTTTTGTTGTCAATTTGTCAATGGCAATTCTCTCCAAATCTTGCATTACCATGTCAGCGATAATAGGAGAAAGGGGTGAACCCATAGGAATACCAAAAACCTGTTTGTACATTCTCTCATTAAAGACAAAAAATGTTGACTCTAAAATAAACTTGATTGCAATAATAAACTCATTCTTAGGGATGCCAATGTTCTTCGAAATGTGCTCCCATCTTCCCTCAACACTGCTGACTGCTAAATCAACAGGAATGTTCGTGAAGAGGGAAGCAACATCAAAAGAGACCAGGCAAAAATCGGAATCAAAAATTCTACCATTTAGTTTTTCCACCAACTGAAAACTGTCTTTAATATAACTAAAAGATTTTGGTATACTTCCACTTAAGATGTTATGCAAGAAAAGAGAAAAATAGTACAACGAGCTATTGATGGAGGAGACAATTATTCTCAATGGGTTACCATCCTTATGTATTTTAGTTAGACCGTAGGCCTTGGGAATAACCCCGTCCGTAGTTAATAGACGACGATATGTAGGATCATCAATATATTCATTTACGCTTCCATCTCACTAAAATTGTTCGTAAATCTTGGGTCAGTCTTTTTGTCGGATCAATGTCAATAGTTTTGTATGTATCAGAATCTGAGAGCATCAATTCCATATTATCAACATATTTGTCGTTATCTAGAACAACTGTCACGTTCCCCTTGTCGGCATTCGTAATAAGTAAGTTTGAATGTTCACTTATGAACTTTTTGGTAGTTTTTAACTAACTGTAAATATGTCTGTCATACAAATCGGGAGAAGGAAGCTTGTTCTAAAATCTGTTGAGTACCGGAACAGATTTGTTTCTCACTAAATTAATGATATTTTTGGGTCTACCAATAATATTACTTTCAATTTGCTTAATAAACTCTACCAATGTTTTATCTTTATTAGAATTATTAATAGGTAGTCCAAATTTTTCCCCTAGTTGTAGTAAAACTAACATACTCACAAGGTATTTTTACAATTTTATTTTTTTAAAAAAACAAATTATTCATATTTATTACATCTAATCATTTACATATTTCCTGTTTTATATTATAATGATGTTTTTTCAAGTTTTACCTAATGACGTATATTTTAGTTTATTTAATT
>NW_017296190.1:122020-122920 GCF_001594075.2 Trachymyrmex cornetzi | reverse complement strand
GGTATACGCACGGAAGCGTACAGCTGTGAGTCGTTAGCACTTCTTTAAAGTCCCGGAATGTGGGTCAACGTCCTGAAGGGACGGTATGACACCTATTCCGCTGGACAGTGCGAACGTTGGTCCTACTTTTTAGGTCAAGGAACTTAATCCTTTTGACCTGGGACTGGACCTCGTGCAATCCTAAGCGTTACAGGAATACGGGATATTAGTGAGGGGCGATTTAAAAATTACTCGGAGGAATCTTTAGTATTAAAAAATTTAAAAGCTATTTATTTCTATACGGCTAAAGCTAATTTACATGATTAAACTAAGTCTAGTTACGATAAGCTTAAAATTTTATGTGTGCGTGTGTGTGTGTATTCTTGGTCGCGTGCGCGCTGAATAAAAAAAGGGGGGGGGGAGGGTGACATCCAGATGTAGACTTACTAGTGCTGAAGATTGGTTGTGGAATGAGTCGGTTCCCAATGAGGCTCGACGTCCACGCAAGAGCGCCTGAGGATAGCGGTTGGCGGGTGGGGGGGGATGTTTGAACCCCAGAGGTCACCAGAGCACTCGAATGATTTCCGCGAACTTGCGTGGATTTGAACTCGGCGTGAATGGTTCTTATGACTCGGCGTGACGCACTTTCAACAGCTATTGTTGTGTACTACTGACGTGGATTCCGCGACAGTTAGAATTTTTCTGAGAGAGTATGCTTCCGCGGGGCCTCTATTTATACCCCGAAAAAAGGGCGTAGTGCCCTTTGTCTAGGATGCAATAGTTAGTTGCAATGTCGCGCGAGATTTACGATTTTTAAGGTGTCCTATCGTTGTTAATCTAAAGTACACTGTTAAAAGAGGTTTAGAGAACAAAAGGAATGATTTATGTTTTCTCTAAAAAGGGGCAAGATTGCTTTAAGCG
>NW_017296190.1:112187-118015 GCF_001594075.2 Trachymyrmex cornetzi | reverse complement strand
ATTAAAAATGTTTTTATACAAATAGTTTAAGTTCAATAACGAATCTTCTAAATTTACAACAGTTATAATTTCAGGCTCGTTAGCCCTTTCAATTTATTTATTTTTAAATTTATTGAGCCTTTCTTCCTGAGTTTTAATTTATATTATTGTATAATTTGTCCTGTTTTAATTTATATTATTATATAATTTGTACTATTTTTTATTTTCTATTTTTAAATTTATTTTTTAATTTATATCACATTGTCCTAAATTTGATTTTTCTTTGTTCTTTTTAAACTTGTGAATTTTACATTTTTAGTTTCAACGGTTTGCTTTACGACACTTTATGATTGTTTACGTTTGGACATATGTATTTTGAAATGTATCTTGTCTGCTTGACTTTGTTCCTCGGATTTGTTCTCATTATCTGTCGATACTCGGAACGATTGACATCTTTTCGAATTTATCTGTCATGTAAGCTTTTTATAATTTCTGTACTAGTTAAAATTTATATAGTGTTTCAATTTTTGATTTTACGATATTTGTGTAGTGTTTTTACCAATCTAATGACAGGATGCACATTTGAAAAACGTATGTCACCTACTTGCTTTCATACATGTAAGTTTTCTAATTTGTAAAAGAATTTCTTCCCCACTTATAATTTTAATTTTTTTAAAAAAGGATTTTTTTATGGTTTTCGTTTCCTCAGCAATTTTGCCAAATTAATGTTATATTCACGTAAATGGACACAATTCACTGCAACCTCTACGCTTGATCTCTTGTATCTTGAAGGAATTTTTTTCGTATGCGTTTAATTGATATGCGTCTTAATTGATTATTGGTATTGAAGAGGACCCGACTTAGGGTCGAATCGTTTACCTCATTTACTGTTACAATTTTATATTGTTTTTTAATAAAAAGTTTTTTATCACACACATCAACTTGTGTCGGCTCTAATAGGCATTTCATAATTGTTTTAGATGATTTCTTGAGAGCCTTTAATTTATATTAATTATTGAAATCTTTTATACTCATGATATATTATATACAAAGGACCGGTTTCACCATCATATTTACATCATATATCATATGTATTATAGATAAACGGGTAAACAAAAAAATATTTCTTGAAATGAAGATTCTCCGACTTAAGAGGATGCTGGAGTGTCCTGTTTTACCATTAATTTTTAAAGAATCTCTTAATTGTGTTTATGGATTGAAAAGTCCTTCTCCACAATTAAAATACCGACAACAACGCAAGCTGCCAGCTACAATTTAATACGAAAAAAGAAAGAAAATTAAAAATTGTAGTTTTGTCACCGGCTCTTGCAGTCAACTCGTCATAATGTGTCCTGCATATAAGAATTTCAGATTTTATCTGTTTAAAATAAGTAGCCAGCAGCCTACAGGAAACCTCGAAAAACAATACTATGCTTTTAGAAACGAGGTAGGGGTTTTAATATAAAGGAAAAGAGTCGCCGAAAATTTCGTTTGTATATGAAAACGAGCAGTATTTTAGTGTCATCTATATTGCAAAGAAGAAGTAATCTTATTTTGTTCTAAAAAGTTCTTTCATAAAATATTTTTGTGAAAAAGAGATATATACTTACGTTTCCTTTTTCACTTTCATTTTGAAACCAATTTCTATTATTATAAGTATATAATTATATAAATAGTATTAAATAGTATTAGTAACGAACAAATTCTCGGTCATTTTCTTTATTTACCAATTACCAATTTTCGCAATCGAAACATCATTGAAACATCATTTCGTATCATTAAATGGAAAGCACCAATATCAAAATTGACGCTTGATATTCGTCAATTATTATCGCGTGACTTATTTTGATGATTTTGAACGCCGAAAATGAGTGTCGAGCTTCGGAAAAGGCACCTTTATGAGCTGATGACAGCTAATAACGCATTACATGAGAAACGTTAAATTGTTAGAAAATAAAGAAAGTTAGTACGTACTTATTATAGCATGTACTTAATGGTAAATACATTATACGTACATTATTAGACTCTATACGTAGAGTCCTAGGACTCTAATTATAGCAGTAATGAATTAAAACGGCAGTCACGTGAGATTTAGACAGCCAATCAAACCATATCCTTCAATGTCGTATCTCTGATTTCTAGGACTGTATTCAAACCATTCATTTAAACCAAACGTCAATTGGAATGTGCAGGCATCTAATCTATCTAAATGCCTCTACAGCTATCTAGTGCCAGACGGTGCAGTCGTACATTTTTTCGGTTGATGACGACGTATCCCATATTGAATTTCAATGAAAAGTGACAGTTCGGAAATTTGCGTGACAATATCTCCGCTTGTAGAATACGTAGAGAAAAAATAAAAACACGTATAATACAATCGGAGTGTAAGCTATCGAGTAAGGTATATAATAAATCAATCGAGACAGCCGTTATTGAGATCCGGTAATCTCGATCTGACGTATCTCTCCGGTTCGCGTAAAGTAGCCACGGCAGTGTCGCTGCGCTTTGGCTTAGCGCCGAGACACTACCAGTGTCTCCAAATAAGTTGATTCAGACTTTTATTGTAATTTATTCTTTTCGTTGAAGCGAACTGCTTTCGATTATTTTATTAATATTAGGTGTACAACTTTGCTTCCACTGTTTTTTTTCCGAAATTCGAGGTTTTATTATAAAAAACTGGTTATACATTTATGATTCAAAGTATTGTCCATCGCTGGCCACTACTTTCTCCCATCTTTCGGGCAGCGTACGAATCCCGCGTCGAAAAAACTGGTCATCTTTTGAGGCAATCCACGAATCGATCCAATTTTTTACTTCTTCATAAGACCGAAAGTGCTGGTCAGCCAGGCCGTGTGCCATTGATCGAAATAAGTGATAGTCAGAGGGAGCAACGTCTGGAGAAAACGGCAGGTGGGCTAGGACTTCCCATTTCAACGTTTCCAAGTCTCACTTTCGCAACATGAGGTCGAGCATTATCATGCAAAATCACTTTATCGTGTCTCTCGTTGTATTGCGACCGTTTGTCTTTCAATGCTCGGCTCAAACGCATCAATTGCGTTCGATCGCCTGTGATTGTTTCGATCGGTTCTAACAGCTCATAATACACTACGCCGAGCTGGTCCCACCAAATACAGAGCATGACCTTGGAGCCGTGAATATTCGGTTTGGCCGTCGACGTAGAAGCATGGCCGGGAACTCCCCATGATTTTCTGCACTTCGGATTATCGTAATGAACCCATTTTTCGTCCCCAGTCACAATGCGATGCAGAAATCCCTTCCGTCTTTGCCTTTCAAGCAGTTGTTCACAAGCAAACAAGCGCCGTTCAACATCTCTCGGCTTCAACTCGTACAGCACCCAATTTCCTTGCTTCTGAATCATTCCCATGGCTTTGAGGCGTTTTGAAATAACTTGTTGAGTCACTCCCAATGATCGTGCCAATTCTTCTTGATTTTGATACGAGTCGTGATCAAGTAATGCCTCCAATTCTGCATCTTCAAAAACCTTCTCTCTTCCACCGCTATGCCGGTCTTCGACGTCAAAATCACCGTTCTTGAAGCGTTGAAACCACTCACGACACGTTCTTTCACTAATAGCGGCCTCACCATAAGTATTTGAGAGCATTCGATGAGCCTCAACCGCAGATTTCTTCATATTGAAGCAGAAAATTAAAATCTCTCGCAAATGACAAGAATTTGGCTCGTAAACTGACATTTACAATCGAGAATAACTTTATGATGCAGACACAAATCGACTAATGTTTCTATGGGGTTATGTTGACAGATGTCCAAGTTTATTATGTGACGTCTATGATCTATTTATTTCGACCACCACTTACCGCTAAAGCCATCTATAGGAAAACGGCGGAAGCAAAGTTGTACACCTAATAAGATTGTAGATATTTTTCTATATAACAATTACATTCAGCGATGTTGTTACAAATGGACCACAGATAAATAGAGAATACAGAATCTACTGATATATTTTACTAGATTAATTTGTAATCTGACCGAATACTTCGACAATTAATGTTATACTGAGAATTATTTGAAAGGCATAAAACCACAACGCAAGATGTTAGAGGCTATTGTTCTTTTTATATTTTACATTAATCTTTCAATTGATTACACTTGAATAAACGTTTCGGTGTTCCATTAGACCATCTTCAGTATTAACATAATTTTCCTACGCATATGTATATTTTCGACAAACGATTATAAATTTAAAACACGTTATATCATATAAAATTGAGTACGTCAAAGTCGCTCGTTTAAAATAAATAAATTTTCTCAGAAGAATTGAATAAAACAGTGTAAATAGTCCAAATTTTGTTTCGTCTTATGCTTCAGTAGAATTTGTATAATATTACGATTAGATCATCCACGATTCTTTAATTATTGCACGAGTCTTTAATTATTGCATACAATGTTTCCTGATTCTAATAACATGAATATTTTGTTGACTTATGAAAATGGTTCTCTATCTAATATTTAAATATTTTCCCAGTTAAATTTGTGACCATATTCAATGTGATGTTCTGATATTACAGTACGTGGATCTTTTAATTTTTTAAATATTAGCCATATGTTCTTTAATCCTCATTTTCACTTTCCTTTTTGTTTGACCAACATTCGAAGAGTCACAATCGAGACAGCTTATTTTATATACAACATCACTTTGCTCCATTTTCTCTAATTTATCTTTACCTAATTTACTAACAGATTTCAACGTATTCATAGGTTCATATTTAAAATTACGCTATTTTAAAATTACTCTCCTCAACAATAGTTTTAAATTTTTCAGATATTTCGTTTATATATGGTATTGTAAAATATTTTTTTAAATTATTGTTAGCGTTATAATCATTATTATTAATAATGTCATTTCCAAATATATTATTTTTTGTCAATAACATTTTTATTCTATTATTAATTGTGGAGAAAATTATGTGCAGCGGATAACCATTAGAGAGTAAAACCTTAATCATAGATTCAATATTTTTATTGATATTCTGGATGTGATACTGCCAGTAAAATGTCATCCACGTATCGATAATAGGTCGGAATATTAACATTCATGTTTGTAAAGATATTTTTTTCCAAATCTTGAATGGAGCATAAGACGAAACAAAATTTGGACTATTTACACTGTTTTATTTAATTCTTGTGAGAAAATTTATTTATTTGAAACGAGGGTATTGACGTGATCAATTTTATACGATATAACGTGTTTTAAATTTAAAATTGTTTGTCGAAAATATGCATATGCGTAGGAAAATTATGTTAATACTGAAGATGGTCTAATGAAACACCGAACACGTTTATGCAAGTGTAATCAATTGAAAGATTAATGTAATTCGATTGACATATTAACACTTAATTTAAAATATGATGGAGATACTATTTAATGTTGGACTTTTATTTTATAGAATTCAAAAACAAGAAAAAGGAGGAAGAGGAAGAGGCGGACGAGGAAGAGGAGAAAGAGGAATACGGGAACAAAAAAACAACATAACAGTATATAAAAATTATAATAATATATAAAACTATATAACAATATATATAAAATAATCTAAATAATAAAATAGTGATGACACAATATTACCATATCCTACAATTTTGTTTTTGACGATGACCCTGACCCTCCCACATATTAACATTGTCAAGATTACGACCCTGAGTGACCATCGGACACTTTCAGCAGGCGAGGCTGAGAGGGCGATGACCAAAGAGGGTGAGAGAGGACAAAAGAAAGTGAGATAAGGCGAAAAAGAGAGGATTAGTGAGGGTGGGTGGCGGGGGAGGAAGAAGATACTCCAAAAACTGAGTGACCATCGGACACTTTCAGCAGG
>NW_017296190.1:108173-112151 GCF_001594075.2 Trachymyrmex cornetzi | reverse complement strand
TGGAGTGGGTCAAAGTTGATGGAGGTGTGAGTGAAGGGTGAGAGACAAGAGGGGTGCATGTGACTGCGGACAAAGAAGAAGAAGAATAAGAATAAGGAGACGTTACTTCATTTTTCGTGAAAATAATCACTTTTTGACCGCTTCTATATCCAGAATGGCTTGACCGATTTTTATTTTTTTTAGCACAAATTACTCGTGGCGATGCCGCCTTCAGGATATGTTATGTGCGATTCAAAATTTTTTATATTTTGGTAGTTCTGTACCCTCATAAAATGGATTTTAGTGACTCAGGATAAGAGACTTGTAGTGTCTTTATGTCCTTTCACTTTTTTTTTAACATGGCCGGAGACACTACCGCGTCTCTCCTGATATTTTAAAATAAACAGAAAAATTTGGACTAATATGTCGAATAGGGGAGACAGCTCCGATGACCTTAACCTTGACATATGTTATCAAGATCATGATCCTAAGTAATCTCCATCATATTTTAGCCGTCGCTCGTCATTCATTAAAAAGTTATTAACAAAAGAAATTTGAAAAATTATGTCTCCTTTTACTATATAAAACAAAAATTTTCTGCTTTAAAGTATATTCGCACCGACTTTCACGCGAAACGATTCTCACCTCACCTCCTCTCCTGCCAAAGGGCATACGACTTTTCATGCAAAGCAAGTTCCATCTCATCTCGCCAAGTTACTTTCTCGTCAAGTTGTCTGTCTTAAAAACACAAACATTATATAAAAAACTATATTAGAAAATATTTTGCGTTGTTAAAGCAAGAAATTTGTTTCATCGGAACACAGTTGTGTCTAAAAGTTAGAATGAAGTTATTGTTGAACTTTTTTTGTTAATAACTTTTTAACGGCTAACGAGCAATGGCTAAAACCTAGTGACGGTCACTCAGAGTCATGACCTTGACAATATATGTCAGGGTCAAGATCATCGGAGCTGTCTTCCCTATTCGGCATATTTATCAAAAACGTGATTTGGAAATATATTCGCTTCACCTACATATCGGGATCTATGATATCAACATTATTCAAAACCGGTACATTTTAATAGTACATTAGATTAGCTGAGGATATTGTGCGAATAATTAATATAACAAATATGTAAAAAAGATTTTCTTCTTCTTCTTTCTGCTAACATCATAGGCTCATATATATTCTTTCGACGAGCACCGCTTTCTTACATTTAAATACTATAATAGCCTTTAAAATTGATAAACCGTTAGAAGTAATAATCAAGATTGGTCGGACGTAAAATTTTCAATATGATTTTCTGAAATTTTTTTGCCGATAAGAAAGTGAAATTTGATATTGGACGATAGATTTCATCATACCCTAAACGAATTTATCGGTTTCAGAGGTTCCATCTCCAGAGCAGAATCCTTTCTATACCGTGGGCATCCTCCTTTTACTCATCATTTCCCTGCCATCTTTTTCCCCTCATCTTGTTTCAGGCACTGTTCTCATACATGTCTCCAAGATTCCTGCCCGTAACTGCATAACCTACATTTCCCTTCATTTTTATTTATCCAGTACCATTATTTCTCATCCCATTCCCTAGCCTAAACCTCGTCACTTTTTGCCATCCGTTTTTTTGTTAATCTTTCTTCAATTACAACACATTGAACATGTGTACCGCTCGCTCGTGATTTACATTTACTGGTAAATAAGAATCACTTGGGAGAGGATATAAGAAACACAACATTTCTCCTATGAAGTCAGTCCAAAATTGAGCTCTATGAAAGCACATGAAGCGCGTTTTTCATAGTACAATTTTGTTTAAGAGCTTAGATACCCATGTGGAAATTTCTCCTAGGCTATATATAATCGGGGCCAAGTTAATTATTCTAATTTTATTTGCGGCCCAAGTTAGAACGCCCACCATGGCCCAAATTTGGATTGTCACACTTATTTATCTAGGCCCCATATTAACATCCAAACTTGGGCCAATATAAGAATTTTGTCTAGGCCCCACATTGGTATCCAAACTTGCGCCAATACAAGAATTTTATCTAGGCTCCATATTGGCATCCAAACTTGGGCCAATATAAAAATTTTACCTAGGCCCCGCATTGGTCTTCAAACTTGGGCCAAGTTTGGGTTGTCATGCTTATTTGTGTAGGCCCCACATTAGCATCCAAACTTGGGCCAAAATAAAAATTTTACCTAGGCCCCGCATTGGTCTTGAAATTTTGGCCAAGTTTGAATTGTCACGCTTATTTGTCTAGGCCCCACATTGGCATACAAACTTGGGCCAATATAAAAATTTTACCTAGGCCCCGCATTGGTTTTGAAATTTGGGCCAAGTTTGGATTGTCACGCTTATTTGTCTAGGCCCCACATTAGCATCTAAACTTGGGCCAATATAAGATTTTTATCTAGGCTCCACATTAGCATGCGTCGAAAGGCACGATAACGAGCTTGCTTCGAGGATATGTAGAGGCCCGAGGAAGAGCTCGCTCTGCGGTGGTATATGCAAAGGCCCAAAAGGCTCAACTTCACTGGCTCAACTTACACAAAAATGATCTTGCACTTGAGTTAGAGGATATGTAGAGGCCCGAGGAAGAGCCACTCTAATTCTCGTGAGAAGATGTCGATCGCTCCGCGGGTGGTCTTATTAATATAGGCGCTGGACCGATCTTATGTACGGGCGGGCGCTTGAGCGCGCGGCCCTCACGCGACGGCGGTCGTAAGCGCCGGGTGCCAGTGCTGGCGCGCGCTACGCGCGCGCCCGACCAACGGCCGGGCACCTCAGGAGTGATGCATATTGTATGCGCGCCCGGCGGATCGATTGTGGCGATTAAGCTGTCACACATTTAATTAAAATATTGTTTAAAAAAGATTGTTAAAATAACATTGAGAATGATTCGATAAGGATTGAAACGCTTGTATTATATATTTTTGTTAGTTTTTAATAGATCAGGTTTACATCCTATTAATAATAAACCTCCAAGTATTTATATTTTATTATTTTTATTATTCTTAATGATTTATATTATAAGCAACAAACACCCAGCGTGACTCATAGCTCTTTGTTTTTATATTATTTTAAATAATTATTAGATCATTGTAAAAGTTCCTACCCGATTCGTTATTCAAAATTCTAACAGCTGCAATTTTGTTAAAAATAAAATTAATCTGGAACTTTGCTCTGTTTGATACAATAAATTTAAGAATCTGTTTTTTGAATTGCGATGGTTTTAACGGAGCAATAATTGTCAAAATGATCTTTTTATTTAATTTGCAATAACTCAATAACGAAAAATCGTAGGGACTTTTTTTAAAAACGGTTTTATAGAGAAACTTAAAGGGGTATGTGAAGTTAGCACCCCAACTATAGTACTCAGGAGTTCTGAATAGAGTTCCCGTTTCTTTTTGACGAGACAAAGAGTTCTATATAATTTATAACAAGAGTTCCGCTTAATAAGTATTTTTAAACAATTTTTTAAAAATGGGGTGCTAACTTCTCATCGAAAATCGAGATCCAATAGTTCTGAGCGGCCCAATAGCTTCATTTCGTGAATACCTAGAGTTCCTGATACATAAAAAAAATTTTTGAAAAATAAAAAAAAAGTTAAAAATTTTTGAAAAATTAATTTTTAGATACAATAATTCTGTCACATGTTAATAGTCATTCTGTCTATTTCGAAGAGTTCTAGGCCATTAAAATCAATACAGACCCAAAAATAAAAGAGATATGTACTTAAAACAAAATTTGAAAAATTGGTTGCAAAAGCACATATCTCCTTATGTAGCCATCCAATCGAATTTTCACCTAATACTTTTCGTCAGAGGTCGTCGAGAACTGTCCAGTACGCCGATCAGAACTCCTGAGTACTCTGAAAAAATTTTCGACGTCGGACTTAGAAAATTTTCAGTGATAGAGTTCAAATGTCAAAATATCTCGAAAACCGTTGGCCCAATCGCTTTGTCACCTAATACTTTTCGTTAGAGCTCGTCGAGAACTGCC
>NW_017296190.1:97209-107085 GCF_001594075.2 Trachymyrmex cornetzi | reverse complement strand
TATAAATTATATAGAACTCTTTGTCTCGTCAAAAAGAAACGGGAACTCTATTCAGAACTCCTGAGTACTATAGTTGGGGTGCTAACTTCACATACCCAACTTAAAGAATGTTTTGTACATATTTGCAAAATAATTAGAAAATTATGAAAGAATTACTGAAAATTAATGAATCAGGCACGAACTTTTGCAATGATCCAATAGTTTTTAAATAAAAGAATGGGATTAAATTCTTAAATATGAAATGCAAAAATAAAATATACTTTCATAAAAGAAATCAACAACAATGAATCGAATTCATATTTACACACGATCATCGAAGACATTCAAGAATTTGAGAGGCAAGCAATAAATTTTCAAGAATCTATATTACAAGCTGATATTTATGGTGAATTAGAAGAAAATGTCACATTACCAATGAAAGCAGATGACAATAATAAAATTACAAGCTGATCTTCATGGCGAAGATCAGCTTGTAATTTTATCAGCAAAAGAAAGTATCACCATGCTACCATTAAACACAGATGACAACACAGATAAAATTGAAGCATTAAGATCATGAGCTATCGAGGAAAACATCAGTTCTTCATCTGTAGATACATTATTAAGAATTTTACGGAAAAGACTTATTCTAGAACTACCAAAAATTCGAGCACGGGTTGAATAGTCCTATTATTCATATCCTTGAATTATAGAAGACTTTATATGGGCAATCATAATGAGAAATCATACATTAAACTGTTATCAGAAAAAAGTGGAGACCCAATTAAGTCCTATACGGGCTGCAACTGGGCAAGCATAAGTATAACAACCTTGGGGAAAATGTGGAATCCAAATTAGGCCCTATACGGGCTGTGACTAGGAAGACCTAAGTTAAACTAAATAAATAATATTCGTAAAGAACTCTTAATAATAATAAAAATTAAATATGAAAACAAGGCATATAAGAGTTAATACCAACGCACAATGTGCCTTGTTTTCATATCTAAGTTAAACTATCCTAACTAGGCCCTAAATAGGCCCGAGTTTGGCAAACCTTTATTTTGGATGCCTCGGTAATGCCCATCTGGGGCTTACATGGGCTGCGACTGGGCAAACCTAAGTATAACTACCTTGGGGAAAATGTGGAATCCAAATTAGGCCTTATACGGGCTGTGACTAGGAAGACCTAAGATAAACTATTCTAACTAGGCCCCAAATAGGCCCGAATTTGGCAAACCTTTATTTTGGTTGTCTCAGTAATGCCCATATAGGGCGTACATGGGCTGCGACTGGGCAAGCCTAAGTACAACTATCGTCGGTAAAATGTGGAATCCAAATTAGCCTCTATACGGGCTGTGACTAGGAAGGCCTAAGTTAAATTATCCTAACAAGGCCCTAAATAGGCCCGAGCTTGGCCACCTTTATTTTGGATGCCTCAGTAATGCCCATATGGAGCCAGTATTAAAGTATAGAATGCCCGGACAGATTTCCACACGGGTACCCAAGCTTCTTATTATAAGAAAAAAAAATAGTTCCTTGGCACAAGTTTTCCCTCAGTTGCCATAAAAATTACCGTAATGTATTTGTAAAAGGAAATATTACCTGAGTATTGCCATCAAGTTGTTTATAATCGTTAATAAAAATCGGCAATCCGGTAGGCAAAATCGAAAACCGTTTTTCTCGATTGTGCAGACAATTTAAGCAACTTATTATTCTGGAAAATGATTCAGGGACCACTGCACCTGGAATTTCTGAAAAATTTAATATTTTGCGGAATGTATTGTGGCGATTATATTGCCACGACACCGAAAATCCGAATGTATACGCAGCATACAAGTACACAAGTATACATACACTAGACACGCAGATACTATACGAAGATTTTGTCTGTACGTACGGCCCGTCGTTCGCGGAAGTATACACAACCGGCATAGGCTCTGTAAATGCGTTAATTACTTGCATATCGTCTGTTTACGTTTTTTCGACCATTTAAAGTGACTAGTCGAATTGAAGCATCGGTGTAGAGAAATATAATTAATACGTAAGTGATATGTGGTGACTCGTGTGGAAATTCTTTCTAGGCTGTAATCGGGGCCAAGTTAACTTTCCTTATATTATTTGAAGCCCCAGTTAGGATGCCCACTTTGGCCCAATTTTAGATTGTCACGCTTTCCATTTCCCTATTAGAACCCTATTTCTATACTTCCTAATCATCTCACCTTTCTTCAATTTAGCAGTTTTCGAATCTCGGAGAGCACTGATAATTTTCTAGCTTATTTCTTACAACATTAAATATAAAATACCTGGATAAATTTCTACACACGGATATATGAGCCCTATTTACAGTTATATAAAATATGCTCAGGTTGAAACTCTTATACTCCTGGCTCAATTTTGGATTGTCACGCTTTTTTATCTAGGCTGCACATTGGTCTTCAAACTTGGCCCAAGTTTGAGAACCAATGTGTGGCCTAGACAAAAAAGGGTATAAGAATTTTAACCTGAGCATATTTTATATAACTGCAAATAGGACCCACATATCCGTGTAGAAATTTATCCAGGTATTTTATATTTAATGTTGTAAGAAATAAGCTAGAAAATTATCAGTGCGCTCCGAGATTCGAAAACTGCTAAATTGAAGAAAGGTGAGATGATTAGAAAGTGTAGAAAGGGTTCTAATAGGGAAATAGAAAGGCAAAAGGAAGGTTTCCTATATTTCGACTGAATTTAAGAATAAAGTGATCAAAATAAGCAACAGAAGGAGCAATGACAAAAATAAACCTCGACCTTTAATGGAATATATTAAATAACTAGTATTGTCAGAATCAGATGCTATCCTATTACAGTTGTGAGAGCAATACATTACGTTGTCTCGGAGAAAATTTTTCTCAGAATTCTTGTGTAATTTCTGTAACTTTTCAAAAGAATTTTTCAGATTTTCTGTACGAATTGGGACATTTTTCACATTTTTTTAAGAATTTTTATAAAGTTTTCAAAATTTCTGTATATATAGATTTTCAGTATTGACAATATACAGAGTGTTCCTGGATTAAACCGCCAAACTTAAAATATGAATTCAGGACCTCAAAACAAACAAAAATTTTCTTTTGGACGTATGCTCGTAAACGCTTCGTTCAAGAGATATTTACTTTTGAAGTTATACAGAACTGTAGGAATGAATAATTGAAATATTTCTTGTTTTTGTTTTGAAGCTTAAAGATCATTGTTAGGCTTTTTTTCGAAAAGCTTGTAGTTGTAGCTCGTAGTTCGTAGCTATATTTGTTGAATGCTTTTATTGAATAAACTCATAATCATGCCTCATATATATGTAGATACTCTAATAGTGAATATGCCGATATGATATATTTATATAAATTTTGTGACGGAAATGTTAACGCTGCTCGCCGTAAATACGCCGCACGATTTCCGAACAGAAGATTGCCGGATAAATCATTATTCTCTTTAAGATTTCAACGGCTGAACGAAACTGGATTTAATATGGTTCCCCGGGCTGATAGAGTTTTTGCACTACCGCAAAATGAAAGAAGAACAATCATCATACTGCATTTTGATAAAAATTCATCAACAAGTATGACTATTCATCTGGTTCTGCGTTAGGAATTTCACCCACAGTCATATGGAAGACACTTTCAGCCGATGGACGTCCATGTCACCTTCAACGTGTCTAACATTTATAATATTATCGGTTGATATGCTACACAAGGGATCATTTTGCGTTTGGATTTTAAACCAAATAGATAACGATCCGCAATTTTTAACATTTTGTGAACAGATGAGGCCATACTTAGTAAATATATAGTGTTATACCCGTACCTTGCCGACACCCGTGGTCTATGCGACCGAGCGCGTTACCGAGACTACTAACCAGTCTATTGTCTAACAAGGCGGACGAATTCAGATGTGAGCTGTCAGTGTGTACGGACGTTCTTTCGTGATCTGCTCCATCCTGCATCTTCGCGGTGTTCTCTGCGTTCTTTATATCAATAAACGTTCTTGTTCTTAACAGTCGTGTTATTCATTTCGGCGATTCGGAAGTGCGTGTTCTGCGTGAACGACCTTGCAAATCGGACGCGCGGGCGCAACAATATTATTTACCAGGCAAGGTTTCTCAAATCAAAGAAAGAGTCATGTTTGGTCACATGATTTTGGTCAATTCTCGAGTAATCCATGAACATTTCCAACATGGTTTTCAATGTAATGTATGGTTTGGAATAATGGGCAATATTTTAATTGAATTCCATTTTCTGCTCGCTTGAACACGAATGGATTTTTCGCATTTTTAAATAATGACCTTTTGGAAAACATTCCTTTGAATATGAGAATGAATTCCCAATTGGTTTCAATTGAATGGCTCTCACACTGCTCACAATGGCAGAGGTCCTCAACAGTGGTTTAATATTCATTTTCCCGGAAGATGGATCGGTCATGCTGAAACCATAGCTTGGCTTCTCGTTCATTGGATTTATCACTATTAGATTTTTTTGGGTACTCCAAAGTAAAAAGTGAATACAGTGCCTGTTAATGACCTTCAATCATTAAAACGAAGAATTGTGCAAGCATGCCAAGCAATTACAGACGCACAATGTCAGTCAGCCACTCTCTCATTGATAAATGTAATGCTTATCTTTGGGCTGAAAGTAATCATTTTGAACAAAACATTTAATAATTAAATTTTGATTATTGTAAAGCAATAAAGAGGATATACCTTATTTCGACATTATTTCAACATTATTAATTCCTACAGTTCTGAATAACTTAAGAAATATCTCTTGAACGAAGCGTTTGCAAACATACGTCTAGAAGAAAATTTATGTTTGTTTTGAGATCCTGAATTCATATTTTAAGTTTGGCGGTTTAACCCGGGAACACCCTGTATAAGAATACGGTCAAAGTCTCACTATCAACACTTTGAAGCATTTAATTAACCAATCAAAAGAAAAAAATTTTACTAACTGACAAATCAAAGAATGCTTCAAAGCATTTATAGTATCACTGTAGACCGTTACTTAAACGTTGTAAGTTTTTAAAAAAATTTCTTAGATTTTTTCTTATGAATTAGAATGCTTTTCAAAAATAATGAAAAAATAATTTGAAAAATGTTTTATTGGATTACACTGGAGAATATTTTAATGTGCCTTTTATTCTATCTCTGGATGATTTTAAATTTGAAAAATAAACTCGCTGTGTCCCTCTGATGGCGCGAAAACGCTTTATGAAAAACCTTAGAACATATTTTAAGATTTCTCATTCTATAATTTTTGAAAAAGCTTAGGAAATCTGAAAGATACAGGTATGATATATTCTATGGTTTCTCATTCTGTAATTTCTGGAAAAAGTTTATAAAATTTGAAAAATTGTGAAGTATTTATGAAAAAATCTTCATAAATTCCAAATAAGAAAAATTCTAGAAAATTATTTGAAAACTTTTCGCCAGGTATAGCAAAAAATCTTTGTTCACACCCCGCATGTGATGATAAATAATGCTCACTAACTATTCAATCGATACTTGAACCGACGCATAGCGTTCTATAATATTCAAATTGAGATGAAGAACGGAATACTTCAACAACCTGAAGCAGAAAGACAACTTAGGGTGAAGAGGAACACAGGCTGAATATATTTTATCACAAAGAGATATCTCTCTGAAGTACTACAAAAAAAAATCAAAAGAAAGTATTGTAAAACATGTTATAATAAAATGAAAAAACGAAGAGATACCATTTATGTCTGCAAAATATATCCTAACTAACCTGGATATTGTTTAAACTGCGCTTAGATTATTTATATATAAATTGTGTTGTTTTAATAAAATCATTTTATTTTGTTTTTCTATTTTTATTCAAAGAAGAATTAATTTAATGCGTACATTTTTGTGAAGTTAATAAAAAACAATTTAATTTTTAATGAAATTTTGTCAATAAAATATGATTAAACGCTTTTCTTGTTTTAAATATTAAAGAGATTATCTCTAACGTAAGAAGAAAAAGTTGCCGAACCTCGAATATGAATCTAATTCTCAGGAGCATTAGTTCAATTTTTTGGGTTTTCAAAAATTTACAACTCAAAAACAGAGTCATGATATGTATTGTGACGTGACATTTCTGTCCGTCACTGTGGAAAGTCGTCGGCAGCGTACTCGTGCGTCCTACCGGCTCAGAGGGCGAGCGTGCGTGCGAGCGCACCAGCGAACGTGTGCTAACACCGTATTGTCTGTCGGTTTTACCAATTCTTCTTTTTTTTGTTAAGATTTCTTTTGTTTAATGATCAATCTCACCAGAAATTAGAATCGCCGCGGATCGCACTCAGCAGCTGCTATATTATACAATTATGTGATTATGCCGTCTCACCCGCCAACGGAGAAAGGAAGACCGCATCGGAAGGGGAACCGCATCGGAAGAAAGACCGAAGAGGCTGAGCTGGAAGACCGCCCACCCGGAAGCCCGGACACGCAGGTTGTATTGCTTTGAGTAATTGTTCATAATCCGCTGCCGCCCTAAAACATGCTTACACCACGCACCCTTGCAAAGTACCGGCGGAGGCCAGAATTCCCGGCCCCTTGAGGGCCGTTTGTTGGGGACGTAGGGCCCTGGATGAGGAGCGGGAAAAGGAGCCATCAAGATCTCCCCCGCCAGGCCGGGAGGTGCCGGGGCTGTCAGCGGAGACGCCACCCTTGGAAAGGGATTTACATTGCGCGCTCATGAAAACCAGAAATCACGGCCGCGTGGGCCTGCACGGCACGGATAACGTGACGAGCCGAAGCCAATCAGCGTGACGACCTCCCTCCAAAGGAGAAGCCGAGCGGCCTGCGTGAATCCGCCGGGAGCTCCCGGGCCTCATTCCTGCTGTGGTCGAGCAGAATATTGTGAGGGACGCGCGAGACCGCAGCCGACGAGGAAAAGAAAGATACCGAGAATGCCGAGAGACGATTGCCGAGGGGACGAGACAGGATCAGGACGACGAGGGTGAGACGAGCGTTGCGGATATAAAAGCTACCGAAGCGGATTCGTCGCTTCGGGTAGATCGCACGTATGAAAGCTCGTGCCGCGGAGAGAGACCGGCGTAATGGCCGCCGGGTAGAGCCGAGGAATTGCGAGCCGCGTGCCATCTCCTCGGACATTGAGATAATTAGCTGTCGCGTTGAGATTCGAATCGGGAGGAAATCGTTAGCAGCCGAATTTTGGGAGATTTGAATCGTTAGGAGATTATCGAGGGCCGAGTCGCGTTCGCCTCTCTCGCCACAGTTGAGTCATTTCCGGTTGTTAAGTTGTCGAGTAGCGTTGTGTCGCGTAGAGACGATTGTTGTAATCGCGCTGCGCTTTCGAGTTAGTGTCCGGTTGTCGTATTGTCGAGTAGCATCGTGTCGCGTCGAGACGATTATTGTAATCGGGTGGTGCCTTTGAGATAACGTTCGGCCTCGCGTCGGCGTTGTGCGTCCGGGAAACGGGTAGTACAGAGGATACGAGTTCTTGCTGGTTGTCGATGGGGTGAACGTTGGACACCGTCGGAAGTTACCGCGGGGAACGTAGGAACTCGTACTGTAGCGTATAACCGGCGTCCGACGTTAGAAATAATTTGGCGAATCCCTTTTGTGAGTATCGGGGGTATCAAGAAGAGCGGGAGGAGCGAAGCTCCGGAAATTGCATGTTACCACGTCATCCTATGTAATTGTTTCTATTTCTTCATTCTTTATCAAATATAATATATTGTCCTTGTTACTTCGTTACTGCGTATGTAATTCTTATAGCCTACCTCTCTCGCCCTCCGACAATTTTCCCACCTTTGACGACCCACCCCTGCCGTCGCGAATTGGTTGAGAGTAAAAGTGGAGAGATTTTGGAAAGAGTGGCGTTTTCTCGTGCCTGGCGCCCAACTTATTAGTAAAAATTACGAGATTGGTCGAAAATCCGCCTAGCTGTCGCAAAATTACGCTGTCTAGCGAAAGAGATACATTTACTTAAAAGGAGAGCAAAAAGCACGCGACGAAGTTGTACCGTCGCTCGCAAGCACGGTTATAGTATATTTTTTGATCTCAAAAGTCATAAAAAAAATTGACATTGAAAAACTAGATGAACATGAGATTTCCCTTGTAAGTACGACCAATCGTTTGCTAATTGTATCTTATTGCCTTATAAATTTTACGCATCAGCAATCGCGGAAATTATATCAGCATTTTGTTTCTATTTGATTTATTGTAGTATGGAATCACAAACTATTTTTATACTTATACTAATTGAATATTTACTATAGGTCACTATAGTTATAGTTAAGGGAAAAGATTATTTATTAGCTTTTTTTTAGTTTACATTATGTTTGAATGAATATATAAATCAAATTTTAAATAAGAAGTACATTATATATTTGATCGAAGCGGAATTTGTGCTTAAATTTCTTGTGCGTATTTATATACATTTTGATTGTGCATGTGACACGCCGAAATGTTTTCCGGACTTTTTGCCTCGGTAGTCTAACTATGAGGCTATCTGCCCAGAAAGCGGGAGATCCGGATTCGATTCCTTGGCCGAGGTTTTTACGTTTCATCAACGAGAATTTTTAAGTTTCATCAACACATGACAACTAATATTCTTATAAAAAATGCTCATTAGCACAAAAAAGTTATTAAATTGCTTGTACAATTTAATAAGTGATATTACTATTTTGATTCTGCTCATGAATGCGTTTTAACTCCGGAAAACATTTCGATGCGCGATATGTAAAATCATATTATTTACATAAATTCGCATAAGAAATATGCATTTAAACATTCAGATCCGCTTTGACCGAATACAAGGTTCTTTTTATTTAAAATTTGATTTATTCATATAGTCGATTTAATAGTCGTTTCATACTGAATGAATAAACTTTGTAACGTAAAATTTGTACAAAAAACCTAATTACAAATTTTTGATATTCATCGGATATACTACCTCGATCTACCACCTATGCGTACAACAATCGTAAATGCACGATGTATAATTCCATTATTATAATAGGTAAATTATATGTTATAATAGTTTCAATTTGGGATTACATATATATATTTTTGGGCGATATTTGCTGATATAAGAATTCATATTTTTTACAATAAACAGGCAGTGACAGCGCGTATCGCTAAACTTAAATTAAAAGCTGAACCCGCGCTGCATTTACTAGACGCCTGTAAATTGTTACGAACGGAAAAAGACAAAGAACGCAATCTAATATCGCAGAAGGAGCAAGAGGAAGACACTATTTCTGATTTACAAGTATACTTCTTATGATAAATTACAAATGTTTGTAAAAATTTATCTTGCGCCTCTAAATGCTTTTATTCTCTTAATTTTACTATATCCAGAATTCCCTTCAACAAGTCGAACGTGAACTATACACTATAAAACGCAACAGTACCGGACTCACACCACAAATATTAATTCAACATCTGACCGGGGAAATAACAGTACAATCTGCAATTGTAAAAGAGAAGCTTCCATCTGAACTAAACGCAAAGAAGAATCGGATGCGAGCATTATCATTAATTAAGGAATATTCATGTTTAGGAGCGGATAAAATTATGACTATGAGAAACAATTTAGATGTGATATCGAAGGCTATACAAGATTTAGTAGAATCGAAAGTATGTATCAAGAATGAAATCATAACATGTTTGAATAACAGAGATTTATTTGTAATAACATATTGTATGGCAGGTCTTAAGTATTTACTTCTTACAAATATATCATTTTTCAGATGCTTTAAGCATCAATATTATTAACAATAAATAACACAGGCCTGCAAAATTGGAGGTGTTGAAAGTTGATTGGGATTTAACTATGTTTTCTTACGTAATTTTTCGCGCTGAATCCGAATCCGGCGGCAGAATTGCTCTATCACGTCAGGTTT
>NW_017296190.1:89391-96564 GCF_001594075.2 Trachymyrmex cornetzi | reverse complement strand
GCAGCCGGATTCGGATTCAGCGCGAAAAATTACGTAAGAAAACATAGTTAAATCCCAATCAACAAAACCATGCAGGCCTGTGTAATTTATTAAGACCGTATATGTGAATGCACAACAAGTAAGATTAATATTATTAATTGCTCAAACTAATATTATTAAATCAATATTACTAATTGCTTGTCGATAATTTGTGATATTACTATTATAGCTCTGTTAAAATAATGATTCAAGATTGAAAATTAAATTCGGCGAGTAGTATTTGATATGTGTAAAATTTATACCAAATTATTTAAGTACTAAAAAATTTAATTTGACTGTTTAAAGTTTTCATTTCTTAATTGTTGCGTATTCACATTACAGTTTTAAAAGATACTTTATTAATGTTATTTTTAGATAACTGAAAATGATATCGACAAAGTGGGACCGTTCAGACAACAAGCTGCTGCTGTCGGAAATATGAAACGGAATGCTCTTGAACGTTTAGGAAAAACAGAAAGTTACTTAGAGGAATTACAATCACGATTAAAAGAGAAACAGGATTATTCAAAGACTTTATTGGAGACGTCAATACCTAGAGCAGAAGAATTAAAAAAATATATCAATCGTTTAAAGACTAAGAGTACATTATATAAACGTTGCAAAGCGGAGAGAGCTGGGTTAAAAGCTGAAAGTGGCGTACTTCAACGAACAGTAACTATTCTTGACGAACAGGTATTGGAACATACAATTTATAGAATTTCTTAAACTACAAGTAAATCGATATAATAAATATGTATATGCGATTTGTATTATGATTTCAGATAATTCATTCTTATTCAGTGAATATCACACCTAAAGTAATAATTCCAGAAAATTATACACTAAATAACGCATTAGCGACAAGTACTCAGTTGTCTCATTCGATATTGACTCTGCGAACCAATCTTGCCCCGGTCATAAAAGGTAATATAACAAGGTTCTATTTATACAAATAAATAATGTTTATTAAATGTTATTAAACATGGGCGCCGACTATAGGGGGGGGGGGGAGATAATTTTTTGCCCCCTTAATAGTTTTTACTTTTTGGTATTAACAAAAATTTTTTAACAATTGCAAATAATTTCTACGATCAAAACTGCGAGAAAGCGTCTGCGACGTGACATACGCTATATATAACGTTGACACGACGAATTAAAATTAGCGACGCTGGCACGTCATCTGCTGTCCTATGGCGCTTTCCAACAAGAGACACACATGATACGGTGTGACATTGTATCATTACATTCTTACAAAGTCCTATATATGAGAAAAACGGAATCGCGTCGCGATTTCTGATTGGTGATATCTCTACCTAATTAAAGCAGCCACATTGAGCCCGTAGTGGAAAGCTATACATATGTCTCCTTTTTACAGCTGAAGGGCCCATATTTATAAACCTATCTAAAATAAAACAAATATGTTTGATATTTGATAAAAGCGAGGGTGAAAATTTTAGAGTAATCCAGTGCAACAGTAAGAAATAAATCTATATTTATAAATAATGATATAAATACGGCTCTGAAAATAAATCTAATAAAAAAGGAGACAAATATTACGAATAGAGAGCCAACGTGGTTAACGATGCGCAAAAAAATTTTTTTGTTTAACTAAAGTGCATACGGTCGACTAACGATTTTGGTCCTTTTCAATGCAACTACATAAATAAAAACCTATTCCTGATATATAATATAAATAAATGTCCTAAAGATACTGTTACGTCCAGGCCCCAACATTCTTTTATTTTAGTGGAAAGAAGGAATTAGGAGGGGGCCAAGGAAGGACGGAACTGACACCGTTCTTATGGTTATCGCTCTGAGGCGGGTGCCACAAGTCGGAAGCACTTGATTAGGTCCCAGATATGGGTCAACGTCATTATGCGACGCTATTACCCAATCCGAGATTGTGCATCCGTCGGTCCTCTTTTAGATTAAGGATGAAATATAACATGACAAATAATGATACAGGAATATAGAATTTTCTATATTCCTGTATCGTTTTTGTCATATAGCTTCTGTATCGTTTCTAATCGATTTATAGCTGATAATTACATTTTAACAAAATTAATAGTATTCTATCGTGTTTTTGTGGTTCGTAAAATTCAGATTATTTATTTGAAATATCTGACAGATTTTCTATATTCCTATATCGTTTTTGTCATATAGCTTTTGTATCGTTTTTAATCAATTTCAACATGGTTATGTTTTATCAAAATTAATAATATTGTATAGCGTTTCAAATTTCATATTATTTTTAAAAAAAGTTTTTTATAATAATTAAAATACATTCGTATAACAAATCAAACTAACCAAGACTCCTTATAAATCAAAGAATTGGAAAGAACTACGGGCTTTAGGAGTCAGGCGCAGAAGACGTCGCGCAAATAATACACTTATGAAGCTTGAAACTTCTTTATTTAACAAACGCACTGAAAGAAAAGATTTTGTTATAAGAACAAATCAATGGAAAGCAAATGTGATATTTGTTAAAAAAACAATCGATTTGTTATGATTGTAAATTAATTCGTCAATGTAACAAATAATCAATAGTATCGCTAGCAAATAAGAGGCTCATATACATATATATAAAAGTCGTAGACGGTTGCAGGGTCTCAAATCGTAAGAAATTGATTAATCCTAGTCAAGTATTCTCCCTATATTTGACTGTGCTTGATCGGTTTCTTACAACTTAAGACTCCACGATCATCTACGAATTCTATGTAAATGAGCTAAAGTCTATCCAAAAGATAGGTTAGATTCTATATAGTTTGTTTCTATTACTAATAATTGGTTGGTATAGCAGACTAGCAGCAATCACAACAACATAATTTGTTGTTACATATTTACCGATCACCGGTTAAAGGTACTGGTGGCTTGCTAAATTAACAAAATCCTTTCTCTCAGTGCGCGCTTACATGTTTCGACTCATTTTTAAGCCTTCCTTAGAGCAAACACTAACTAACATATATAAAGTAAAAGTTATCCTGTCATGGTGAGCTCCCCTACACCGAGAATTTAAATGCCAGAATCAAGTAAAAAGAAAGAAAAGGAAAATAAAAAGAAGGGAAATATTAAAAAGGTCGAATTAAAGAATACAGAAACTAATTTATCAAAAAACTTTAATAATATGATTAATTATCCCGAAAATAGGGACGATCACCACGATTACAAAGTACCGTATCGCAAATATTATCATGAATCATTCAAGAACCGGTTCCTGATATGTTGGCCAGTCGGTATCAGACACAGTGAGTCACTTTTTAGTTATTAGATAATATTAATGAAAACTGTAAAGTGATAAAAAATCTCGTTAGGACTTATTACTGTGTACGAACGACACCGACTGACAAGACGTGACAAAAATTCGAGCTTTTATAATTTATCTACTACATGGGCTGAAAAGTCGGGGGATTTTTGGAAATTGATGAAAACAAGCGTTTTTGGGGCAAAATTACATTTATTCCTCAACATAGTTGCCTTCGAGAGCGATACACATGGTATAGCGATTTTCCAACATTTCGATGCACTTTCTGTAGTACGAAACGTCAAAGCTTTCAAAATACGCCTCGGTTTCCGCGATAACTTCCTAATTCGATCTGAATCTCTTTCTCTGGAGCCACCGCTTGAGGTTTGGGAACAGATAATAGTCGCTGGGGACCAAGTCTGGAAAATATGGTGGGTGAGCAACCAATTCGAATCGTAATTGGTCCAATTTGGCTATCGCTTTCAAGGACGTGTGAAACGATGCGTTATCGTAATGGTACAGAACTTTTTTCTTCGCTATATGGGGCCGTTTTTTCTTTATTTCGTCGTTCAGTTTGTCCAATAACGCTGCATAATACTCTCCCGTAACTGTTCTTCCCTTCTGCAGGTAATCGATGAAGATTTTGCCATGCGCATCCCAAAAAACGGAGGCCATAACCTTCCCGGTCGAGCGTTGGTCTTTTGCCCGCTTTGGTCGGCTTTCGTGGCTTTTCAGCCACTCTACAGACTGCCTATTGGACTCAGGCGTATGGTAATGGACCCACGTTTCATCCATCGTCACAAAACGTCGAAAAAAGTCCGCTCGATTACGACAACGCTAAACCGGCCGTTGAATCATCGACGCGCTGCTGTTTTTGGTCGACGGTCAGCAAACGCGGCACCCATCGCGCCGATAGCTTTTTCATCTCCAAAAGATCGTGCAAAATGTATCCCGCCCGTTCTTTTGAGATGCCCACGGCTTCAGCTAACTCGCGCAACTTCACTTTACGATCACTCAAAACGATTCGATGCACTTGCTTTTCGATTTCCGCATTCGTAGTCTCTTTTGGCCTTCCAGAGCGAGGTGCGTCTTCGACGTGCTTGTATGACCAATTTTAAATTCACTAAACCATCGATAAACTATTGTTCTCGAAGGAGCAGATGTGGGATAACATTTCTGCAACCAATGCAATGATTGTTCAGAAGTTTTTCCCATCAAAAAACAATGTTTGTTCAAGATGCGATATTCCTGTTTTTCCATTTTTTTTACGAAGGCGAAAGTAGCGTCACTCAAACGACTGTAAACGAATGGACGAAATGTCATGAAACTTCATACATAAACTAGTGACGGATGAGCCTCTCGAAATGAGTCATGTTCATTTTCTAGTGGCGCCACCTATTGAAAAATCCCGGGACTTTTCAGCCCATGTAGTATAAACTGTAGGTAGGCCATCGGAAGCTCTTCCATATACGTCTGCAGGTTGAGTCCATGCGTTTGTCTTGTGATGAACATCATCTCCGAAATCAATCTTTTTATGTAGTGAGATTCCTCGTCCAATATTGCAACGTTGTCCGAGTCAAAATCATGTCCCTCTTGCAACCGATGTTCCGTTATAACATTGCGAGCAGACGTGTTCCATCTAATGTGGTTCTTATGTTCTGTGATTTCAGTTGTCTACACGTCTGTCCCACATAACTCGCGTTGCAACTCTTACACGAAACCTTACAAACCTTCGACTTTTTATCACGAGGTAAGGGGTCCTTGAGCACCCTAATAAATTCACTCAATTTATTAACACTACAAAACGATACTCTCATTTGCTCGCTATTTAATCTACTAAACTTCTCAGTAATACCACGAACGAAAGGGACAGTGAACCACGAAGGCTGCACTACATTAAAGCTATTATCACTAACATCATTCTTCCTATTACTAGCCATAATAATGTTCTTCAAATGGTTGTTAATGTTCTCAAATATAAAGCTCAAAGGATAATCATTCTCTAACAATACTTTAATTACGAAGCACAAATTATCAAAGTGGAATTTAGGATTCGAAAGCAAAGCCACCCTATCAACTAATCCCGCGATTGTACCTATTTTCTGAGAAACCGGGTGCTGTGACCAAAGGTTCAAATATCTACCCGAAAAGATTGGCTTGCGGTACCAATCGAATTCTATCAACTCATTATCTCTAATCACTGTTACATCCAAAAAATTCAATCTATCACCTCCCACTTCCATGCTGAACTGAAGCCTAGGATGTTGAGAATTAAAGATATCAAGAATGGAACTAACCGAAGAAACATGCGCTGCCATTATTATATTATCAACGTACGTATAGTAAAGGGGCAACGGAAACTGAATCAAAGACAAAGCTCTACTCTCCAACTTACGCATAACTAGATCCTCGATGACGGGAGACAACAGGGAGCCCATGGAAGTCCCGTAATTCTGCTTATAAATAACACTATCAAAAACAAAGAAAGTAGGATCTAAAATAAACTGAACCGCTTTGATGAATTCCTCCTTCGGTAAACAACAATCTCTAGAAATAAATCGCCAATGGTTTTGGATACAGTCCATCGCATAGTCAATGGGAACGTTCGTGAAGAGACTAACAACATCCAGTGACATTACCTGAAATTCATCACTCAACAGCCTACCATCAAGTTCCTTAACGAGTTTAAAACTATTATCGATATGACTATCCGCCTTAGGAATTGTTTTAATGATAATACTATGAAGGAACACTGCCATCGAATATAAAGGGCTATTTATTGAAGAAACTATTATACGAAAGGGGCAGTCCTACTTATGTATTTTCGGAAGCGCCTAGGCTCTCGGAAGTATCCCATCATTACATAACAAACTTCTATATGTGGAATTAGATATATACTCTATTTCCTTTCAACTAACTAATAAGGCGCGTAAGCCCGTAACCATTCTCCTCGTCCGATCCCTTTTAATTACTTCATAAGTATTAACATCCTGAAGCATCTCATTTATCTTGGAAATATATGCCTGTCTATCCAATGCTACCGTCACATTTCCCTTATCTGCTCGAGTAAAAATAACCCTATCATTCGTATTCCTTAAAAAACCTAGTATCCTTCGCTAGCTGTAACAAACTCACATCCACCTCCGTAGAATAAAAGGAACAAGCTAAGTTATTCAATACAAGAAGTGAGTGGTTCGAGATCGAAATCTCCTCATCAATAGGCAACTTATAAATATTCCTTCGAATCAATTCTACTCCTTTCACGCAAGACGGAAAGGTATGAAGATCTCCCCAGTTTATCAAAAAAGACGTCGCAAATATGGATAGGAAGGCAACGGGAAATAGCACGTGCAAATCGGAAAAGCTGTACCTGAGTGGAACCTATCTTCCTATAAGTATCATTCAATTCTAACTTCAAGATATTCACAATACATTGATGTCTAATATATTCAAATTTTTTAACTGAATTGTTGACAAAAAATTCCAATTTAAACCTAAGTATTCGATGCAAGTGTAATGGGACAATATTGTTTGCGATACAGTATCTTATGAATCTAGCGTGTAAAAGCCTTTTAGTTAAACAAATACGTAATTTAATCAATGACTTTAGTAATCTAACTGTTTCCGATCCAAAAACGGGACCAATAAATTGAAAAAGAAGAATATTGAGGTGGACACATATTTACAGCCTGCGTATAATAAATTCGTATAACAAATCAAACTAACCAAGACTCCTTATAAATCAAAGAATTGGAAATAATACGGGCTTTAGAAATCAGGCGCAGAAGACGTCGCGTACCAGGTATGTAAATATGAAACCGGAATTTACCAATAGATGGCCATAGCTGTCAATGTAGTAGCCGTCAGACCGCGTCATTGACGCCATTTCCTTGTTCTGACATCTGACAAAGATT
>NW_017296190.1:78465-81434 GCF_001594075.2 Trachymyrmex cornetzi | reverse complement strand
GTGTGATTCCGGCCAGTTAAGGCAAGAGTGGCGTGTGGGTCTGGCCAGTTAAGGCAAGAGTGGCGTGTGGGTCCGGCCAGATAAGGAGAAGTTAAACTTCTCGCGATCACCTTCGGGCAGTTTTCCGCCGTAGCCTACTAGCATAATCGCTTGAAGCCGTACAACTTTGCTATTGGACATTTTTCCAAAATGCATTCTTACTGAAAATATTGGGGGATCCGACACTTTTTGATTAACGTATTTTCTTTAAACCAATTAATTGGTCTCATTATTCCGCTTACAAAAGTATTAAGGTTATGATTACTGAAAACTAAATAATATTTTACAAGGTATTTTACATTTTGTGTCAAAAAATTGTCAACTTCAAACCTTTATAACTCAAAAAATACTTAATGAAAAAATGTTTTATTATAGTGTTTTGGAAAGCTCTCGAGATAAGCTATGAAAATATGCAATAAAATGTAGGGGATTCCATTTAAAAAAATAAAGTTGACCTTGAAATGACCTTAAAGGACACGGTCAAGATCAAAGTCAAGGTCATTATCTTACTCCTCGCTTGAAACCATACAACTTTGCTATTGGACATTTTCTCCAAAATGAATTCTAACTGAAGATATTAGGGGGTCTGATACTTTTCGATGACCCTGTATGTTAGTTTGTGTTTGCTCTGAGGAAGGCTAAAAAATGAGCCGAAACATGTAAGCGTGTTTGTTAAATAAAGAAATTTTAAGTTTCATAAGTGTATTATTTGCGCGACGTCTTCTGCGTCTGAGTCCTAAAAAAAAAATCCGTATTCTTTCCAATTCTTTGAATTAAAATACAGTTATTATTTTTTATTGTTTTTTTGTAGAATTCGTTTATATTTTCACATGCAATTTATTAATTATAATTATGCATCGGAAAACAATGTTTGAAAACGCATATCGGAATCGACGGGATTCAAACCTAAGACCTACGGGGTGATAGTCTAGCACTCTAACGTTGAGCTATAATCGCACGCTTGTCTGGATACTTTAGCATGTGATAGTTATAGAGACATTTCTGGATTAAGTTACATAGATTCTTATAAACATTGTATTCTTATAAACATTGTATGTTTATCATGTACCTTAAGTATTATTTGTAATCTTAAATTTTAGATTACTTGCCTGATATAAATTTACTCTATTACTTTCATCATATAGTTTAATTATCGTTTTCAAACAATTTCTATCTAGTCGCGTTTTATGAAAATTAATAATTAATAACATCCTATTGTGTTTTTGAATTGTGAATTTTAGATTACTTGTCTAAAATATTTGATAGAGTTTCTATACTTCTGTATCATTTTCGTCAGCTCAGATATCATTTTCAATCAATTTCTATCTGACCATGTTCTATCAAAATTTAAAATATTCTTTCGTGTTGTTACGTCCGGTCCCTCTTCAAAACATAATTCTGTTTTATTTTTCATGAATATTTTTGTATTATATAATCTTTTTATTTTGCGCCAAATTAATTTCGTTCATTCATTGTCTACCTACAATCTTTTATTAAAATAAAAAAATTCGTATCGGAAATCCTACACAGCGACGCGCTATTCAGTCGTGCCGATGACGCGTGGCGCGCGTACCACGAGAGCCAATCAGAGCGCACGAAGGGCGCGTGTCTTGTGCTATTCCGTTGTGACGAACTGTTAAGTCAAATAACTCCGCGTGGCGTAGAGTTCATTTCCGTATGCTATGATCGTTATGTCATTGCCATTCTACGCGTATTTAGAGAAAACTAGCCTGCTCTGAATGTTTCAGCGGCTACAGTTCTATGAAACAGGAATAAGTTATCGCGCGCCAATCACGGCTCGTGGTGCGCGTGTCTCGCGTCATGCCGGCCTCGCGATGGGACTTCAGCCGCTCTGGCTAAGAATACGTTTAGTTTTGAAGTCTCTCATTGCGTTAATATGTTTCTCTAGTTAATTTGTCGCCATTGGGTCGCCACGACCGCTTGAATTAATCCAGAAACGAATGAATAATGTCAATTAGCCGCGTTAGCGAGTACCGGCCGGGAGTCCGGAGGTAACAGCGCGGACCACGGAGAGAGACTAGCACGGACTACGGAGAGAGACTGTGCGGACCGCGGAGAAAGGCCCTAAATTTAATTCATTAATTACTTAAAAATTCCGCTAATTAAGGTAAAAGTAACTTGATTTCTAAATTTTAAATTAAATCCGCGTAAACCATGCCGAGTCTTAAACCGGCACAAATAATATTTCGGGAAGAAAAGCCTATTTTTCGTTTTGGTCACGTACGCCCAATTCCGGGAAATTCGCACTCCCCCTGCCTCCCGACTCGCGGGTGCCACCAAGCGGCGCCTATATAAACGGGGCGAAAACCGAGCCCAGCGTCATTTTTCCAAGATCAGTCACTCGTCAGGTCATTTTTCCTTTGGCCAGACATAGGATGTCATTATCCTTTGTTCTTATCAACGATAGTAGTATTGGAAGGCCGGATACACTGGATTGTAGAAGGAATATCTCTAATGGATCGCAATATAGAAAAAAAAGTAGAAATGGCTGCACTTAAGTAGATATACTAGGCGGGTTCTAACCCATGGGACTAGAGGGGAGCGCGGGGTGCGGGGGATACTCGTAGCTGAGGGATAGCGTAGCGCGGGGATTCTTCGGTGGTGGGGGTATGACGTCATGCGGAATGGCAGTAAGATTTTGGGGACTGCAGTCACGTACAAGACAACAAAAAAAAACATCACAAAAAAGGAAATATTGCCATGAACAAAAACAATACAAAAACAAATAGTTATAGAATGAAAAGTGTTATAAAGGGTATATGCTCCAACCGTTTTTCAACCAAGATATAGCGTAATGTAATTTTTCTATATAAACAACTTTATTAATTATTTTAAATATCTAAATACACCCAAGTTTCGTAATTATTGGGAGTAGGTATAGTAGGCGAGTTCTAACCCCTGGGGCTAGT
>NW_017296190.1:72006-74950 GCF_001594075.2 Trachymyrmex cornetzi | reverse complement strand
GGCTAGTACTTATTGATTCGGGGCAGCTACGCCGCCCCGAACAAAAAAACGAACATATCCTTCCCGCTTGGGGCCTATAACTGCCTAGAAGTTACACCCTAGACAGTAAAAAGACTGTTTTCATGGGTTAGAAATATTCCAAGCGGAGAGAGAGACACTTACTACGTTTACACGGCACGCTTTACGCAGAAGTTATAACATCGATGTTATGAAACTGGCCAATCACAGTCATTCCATTCTTCAGAGGAACCGCTATGATTGGCCAGTTTCATAATATCGATGTTATAACTTTGGCGTAAAGCGTGCCTTGTAAACGTAATAAGAGCTCTGCTACACGGCACGCTTAATCGGGTTTAATAACATCCGTAGTTATGAAATTGGCTAATCACAGCTTTTCCTCGGGAGAATGGAATGATTGTGATTGGCCAGTTTCATAACTACGGATGTTATTAAACTCGATTAAGGGGATACTGGAGTGACGGTCGAAGTTAATCAAGGTCAATAATATAGATTTTCAGAAACTTACGCCTGTACGCTTAAGCCCTCTGAGCGTCCTACAGCGCGTTAGCCTTGAAGCCAAACGCATTTCCTCATGTCGCATGCTATCGCATGCCTACCACATAGCTCGTACTCACTCTTTTTTTTTGTTCGAGTATTTGACGCGACAAACTTGAATAATATCGCGTTATAATAGATATACACCCAGTACTAAAAATCTGTAATATGAAGTATAGATTTTTAAAATACTGACAATATTTCATCGAAAAATGGTTGTAATAGCACTTGTTGTTATGTCCAATGCCTTTTTAGGTTAGAATATCTGTCAACACATAAGGTGCTTTCAAACAGATGACACAGTGTAATGCTGGATTCACACTGCATTCGATTTGCGTCGTACGACGGTCTGCAACCAATCGGAAAATAGAATTTCGATGGGTTTTGCTACGTATCATCGGAATCCTATTTTCTGATTGCAGAGCGTCGTACGACGCACATCGAATCTAGTGTGAATCCAGCATAAAGTCGATATTTCATTTATACATTTTTGTCGTACAACAAATGTGTGCAAGACAGAGAGGTCCTCGGATCTATCTATTCCTATAGCCAATCAACACACAGAAAAAGCTTGTCGCGCGCGCCCCGCGCGCGTACGACAAAAACACACAAACGAAATATCGTCCTAATACAGTGAATGATATCCTAGTTGTTTGCTAATATACGAAGACGACATGATCACTGTCACACTGTGTCGCTTTCTGAAAAGCAACAACAATGTGTCAATAGATACATGTATACATAGCACGTATATTTATAGCTGCTCCTTGATGAATACAAATATAATATTACTGATGTATTCTTATGTACAACATTAGAATAATGCATCTTTATCGTAATTATGTGAATATACGCACATTAGACATAGACATTACACATGCTGAAATGTATAAAAAACGGTCTCACAATTCGGGCTAATGAGAGTCAACCACTGTTGTCCAGGCGAAAAGTAAAAATTGTAGATGTACTAAAGATGTTATTAGTCTTCCTTCTTTAATGTCATGGGGTTACATAGTATCGAACGTTTCAACTCACTTTGGAGTCTTCATCAGCGCAGAAATTAACCAAGAAAATAATATCTCCGTTGAGAGTCAGTCACCACAAATTACCAAATTTGTTGCATTCTGCGTACTATACAATAAAAAGAATTTTAATATATAAAAGAATTTA
This sequence comes from Trachymyrmex cornetzi, assembly GCF_001594075.2. Classification (NCBI taxonomy): domain Eukaryota; kingdom Metazoa; phylum Arthropoda; class Insecta; order Hymenoptera; family Formicidae; genus Trachymyrmex; species Trachymyrmex cornetzi. The sequence goes on along the minus strand of NW_017296190.1, from coordinate 73,225 downwards.
AACGTACAACTGATTAATCTCAAGTGATTCACCCCAAACGGAAAACATCAAAGCTCAAAATTGATTACTTCACATATTTTTTCGTATGTAATTATTCACAATTAGATGTGTAACAAGTAAATTCATAATGGTATGTCTTGTCGTTTAAAATAGAAACGTTAAAATGACATTCGTAATACAATGAAAATAAATAGAAGCAAGAAAGGAAACTCAAGAATTAAGTCATATTCTCAATGTTGTTTAAAATTATCCAATAAGGAGGCATACAGAATAATGTAAACACTCTGTGTCCGTTTTCAAATTAAGACCATTTTTTTGCATGTGAATATGTAGCATTTCTGAGTTTAACCTTTTATTGAGAATTCTCTCCTTATCAAGAATTTGGACACCTTCCCAATCAAATTCATGGTTGAATTCAAGACGATGATTTGTGATCATTGATTGGTTATTGTTATTCCTATTGATATGATTGCGATGCTCCGAAATTCTAGTTGTTAATTTTCTGCTTGTTTGGCCAACATATGATGCATCGCAATCTTTACAAAAAATTTTATAAACGACGTTCTTATTAAAATATTTTGGGAGGGTGTCCTTTTGTACTCTAATGAATTTTTTAAGTTTGTTAAAATTGAAAAACGCTAATTTAACATTACACTTTTAACTAATGAGAAGAATTTCTCTGACAAATTAGGGACATATGATAAAACAAACCAATTTGTAGGTTCCTTATTAGAGTTGTCCGAAACTTTACTGCTTTCATTCGTTTTCATTTTAAGACATAATAATTTTAAGCGTGAATTGACAGTGTTGAAAATGAAATCAATCGGATAATCATTATTCAATAATGTATTGATTACAAACTTCAAATTCTTATAATGGTACTGAGGATTCGACAGTAAAAAAGCTCTGTCTACCATTCCCGTTATAACACCTTTCTTCTGTGACATGGGGTGTGAGGAAAGGTTCCACAAACCTACCTTTTCGGGACGTTATTTAAATTAACTTTCCTCACACCCCATGTCACAGAAGAAAGGTGTTATAACGGGAATGGTAGACAGAGCTTTTTTACTGTCGAATCCTCAGTACCATTATAAGAATTTGAAGTTTGTAATCAATACATTATTGAATAATGATTATCCGATTGATTTCATTTTCAACACTGTCAATTCACGCTTAAAATTATTATGTCTTAAAATGAAAACGAATGAAAGCAGGAAGG
>NW_017296190.1:68320-68749 GCF_001594075.2 Trachymyrmex cornetzi | reverse complement strand
ATATATTTTTGGTAATATTTTTCAGTAAAAATAATATAGAAATATCTTTAGCACCTCTAGGCCATTGTTTTTTTATAACTTGCACATCATCAATTTCAATCCAAGATGTTCCTTCTCGACACGTACTTATATAATGACCCTCTTCGACACATGAACCATAATGAAATATAGCATTCATAACTTTGTACGTCTGTCCAGCTATTAATATTTTCGTTGTCGGAACAGCACATAAACTAAATTTGTGTAGTATCTTTACTAACTTATCATTCTCTGAAATAAAAGATATTAAGTGAATAATAAATAGCTCTTTTATCGAAACTAATTCACTTTTAAATAATATATCATTTCTTCCACAACGTTCACATAATTTATCAAACGACTGACACCATTGTGATGAAAATGTAGTTTTTAATAAATCATCTAAATTAT
>NW_017296190.1:67538-68247 GCF_001594075.2 Trachymyrmex cornetzi | reverse complement strand
ATCACCACACAAATTGCATCGAAAAGTATAAGTAACTTGATGTTCTACCATATTTTTTATATAATCGTATTTTGTACAAAGAGCTGTAAGAAATTCTAATGCATCTCGTTTAATAGCAACCGAAAAATGTTCCCCTAAAGATTACCGTATTTCATATGTATTCAAATTATTCATTCCATGTTCACATCGATGTGCAAACAAATTTAACTAGACACCAACTTCCTCGACGGCGAACATGTAGACAACACCTAGACGCCCACTTCCTCGACGGCGAACACCTAGACACCCATTTTCTCGACGGCGAACACCTAGACACCCATTTTCTCGACGGCGAACACCTAGACACCCATTTTCTCGACGGCGAACACCTAGACACCCATTTTCTCGACGGCGAACACCTAGACACCCATTTTCTCGACGGCGAACACCTAGACACCCATTTTCTCGACGGCGAACACCTAGACACCCATTTTCTCGACGGCGAACACCTAGACACCCACTTCCTCGACGGCGATCACCTAGACACTCATTTCCTCGATGGCGAACACCTAGACACCAACTTCCTCTACGGCGAACATGTAGACAACATCTAGACGCCCACTTCCTCGACGGCGAACACCTAGACACCCACTTCCTCGACGGCGAATATCTAGACACCCACTTCCTCGATGACGATCACCTAGACACCCACTTCCTCGACGGCGAACAC
>NW_017296190.1:67096-67331 GCF_001594075.2 Trachymyrmex cornetzi | reverse complement strand
CGATGGCGAACACCTAGACACCAACTTCCTCGACGGCGAACATGTAGACAACATCTAGACGCCCACTTCCTCGACGGCGAACACCTAGACACCCATTTTGTCGACGGCGAACACCTAGACACCCACTTCCTCGATGACGATCACCTAGACACCCACTTCCTTGACGGCGAACACCTAGACACTTATTTCCTCGACGGCGAATACCTAGACACCCATTTCCCCAATAGCGAACACC
>NW_017296190.1:66704-66936 GCF_001594075.2 Trachymyrmex cornetzi | reverse complement strand
CCTAGACACCCACTTCCTCGATGGCGATCACCTAGACACCCATTTCTTCGACTTAGACACCCACTTCCTCGACGACAAACATCTTGACGCTTAATTCCTCGACGGCGAATACCTAGACGCTTAATTCCTGAATATCTATACACTCTCTTCCTGGATGCGGTAAATACCTAGATAGATCTTCAACGACAATCTCGATATTTCATTTTAATTATAATTAATATTTTATTTTAAT
>NW_017296190.1:66311-66667 GCF_001594075.2 Trachymyrmex cornetzi | reverse complement strand
ATAATAATGCGCCGCGTGCATGTCACATCGTATATGTGACAATGTTGCCATCGCTGATTATCACACCCGTCATGTGTGGTTGATCACATTCGAATGTGCAATGCTGCCATCGCTAGGTTAAGTCAAAAGCCCTCTAGTGTCGAAAAAACGAGAAGGACATTTTCTCCTGGTCGACGACGACAATAACGACGATGACAATAATGACAATAATAATAAGGACGACGTATCTGAAAATGGACTGAAAAAGTAGCAGTTCGGAATTTTGCGTCGCGATATCTCCGCTCGTAGCGCACGTAGAAAAAAAATAAAAGCACTTTTATCACACAATCCGTGTGGTGGCTATCGATTGAGCATAC
>NW_017296190.1:65723-66234 GCF_001594075.2 Trachymyrmex cornetzi | reverse complement strand
GGAGGCACGGCAGTGTCGCTTCGCGCAGCTTAGCGCCGAGACACTACCAGTGTCTCCAGATATAATAATGTGTGCACATAGCTCAGTATACACAAAATATTATTCTATTATTGCATATAGATGCATAAGTGATACATATGCAATTCTAGAATAATACATTTGTGTATGCATTTATACATTATAATACTGTAACGACGCACCCACATAAGTGCATCGTTCCCGGCTACAGCTCGCTGGATGCCGGGGGTCACCGTATGCGATGAGAGCGCGGTGCGCTCGACATAATCTAAAGCATAATTACAGGCCGCGAGACGTCGACAGACTAAATCCGAGCGTCGCCGAACGCCGCCGAGCGCCGCAGCTCTCGCTCGTATTGTTCCACGCCGAGAATCACCGAATGATTCCGGAACAATACGAGCGGGAGCAACAAACCGGTATAAAAGCCCGGCGAACGATTATTTCGGGCTTTTTGCTCCTAGTTCCAGCTCCTAGAAAACCGACCGCTTCCTAG
>NW_017296190.1:62512-65288 GCF_001594075.2 Trachymyrmex cornetzi | reverse complement strand
CCGAGCGATTCACGCGACCACGTTCGCGCTGCGAATCGTGCCCGCCGCACACACACACACGCGCTACACACACACGCGCGCTACACACACACACGCCGCCGTCCGCAACATACCAGCCGCGACAAATTGTACCGACACGCTACACACCGCCGTCAGCAAACATACCAGCCGCGACAAATTGTACCGACACGCTCACACACACACATACACGTACTCTGTACTTTCAATAGAATAGAATTTATATTCTCATTTTATCACCAAATCCGCGTCGACCGTATTATTACCGTCTTGCATCTCTCCTCCTTGCCGAACCTCTTTGCGACCCTGGCCGCAGCCCGTGACCGACGAGCTACGTCCGCGCAAAGTAAGGTTGTTTCAATACACATAAAATGTAATTATACATATTCACTAATATATCTTCTTATACAGTTATATACAGTTATAGGTTAGAATTAAACTGAATATAACAAATATAGATACAAATTTCTCATGCTCAAATATTCACGCAGATATATTTACACGAAATATTAGAATTTTCTGAGTATTATAATGTGTGTCTGTATGTATGTATGTATATACTTCTATATATATAGATAATAAATGTAAGTATATACATACATATGCAACATACATTATAATACAGAGGCATGTGAGTGAATATTAGAATGATATTTTATGTGCATTATTATGTACACACATTACAAAACATAAAATGTATTTCTAATTCATATCCGTTATGTCTGTTTAGATGTATTGAAAATATAAAATGCACATAAAATTCCAATACATCTAAACAGATATAGTGAATATGAATTAGAAATACATTTTATGTTTTGTAATATGTGTACATAATAATGTACATAAAACATAATTCTAATATTCACTCACATGTCTCTATATTATAATGTATGTTTGCATATGTATGTATATACTTACATTTATTATTTATATATATAGAAGTATATCTATATACATACATACATTCACACATTATAATACTAATAAAATTATAATATTTTATGTTAATATATCTGCGTGAATATCTGAGCATGAAAACTTGTATCTTTTTTTGTTACATGTAACAAAAAGAGATGAAGTAGCTACACATATGTGGATATGAATTAGAAATATATTTTATGTTTTGTAATGCGTGTACATCATATTGCACATAAAATATAATTCTAATATTCACTAACATATCTATGTTATATCTGAATATATAAATATGAGTAACTTCTATCTCTTTTTATTATGGGCCTTCTACAATAAGCCATTAGTCATGAATCAGAAGTCAGAAGCTAAAAATTGACCAATTATAGTTGTCAATTTTTAGCATCTGACTTCTGATATATGACTAATGGCTTATTGTAGAAGGCCCATTAGACGTAAAAAAAGAGATGGAATAGATACATATGTATGTGTGATGTATCTATGAGTTGACAATACTCGTTACATCTTAAATTAAAATGGCATTGGGAATAAAGGAAAAAGTGCTATTACATTACACGTATACATGTATTTCAAATACATGTTTGCATCCGAAGATGTATTTATGTCACAGTCAGTGTTCACTTAGTAAAAATATACTTATTGTAACTTGCTGTTAGTCAATGTATGCATTGACCAATAAGTATATACATTTACTAAAACACTTTGAATATGATATACTTATATACATTTCATGGACGTACAGCGAAAATTATGCATATGGCTATTGACCATGTAATGTATGTTATATATATATATATACTACATATATATGTATAACATATGTATTATATAGGGTATCCAAAAAGACCCCGGATTTATGGGCTGAATATAAAGATGGCTGTAACTAATCGTAAAGAAATGTGAATTGTACTTGTATCGGCGTACATACATAGAACGCCAAAATATAGTGCGTTGACTATGACCTATGACTATGATTCATGTTCTACGACTTGGTCATCCTTATGCTAAGGGCCTTAAATAACGTTTTTAGATGAAACGTTTCAGACCAAAGTTGTAAGGTTTTAAAGGAGCTATTTACTGATATTTAGTTTGACATTGGATGGCGTCTCTAAGATCAGATCAAAGTCACATTTATTTTTTTTTTTAACGACACATGCTATTTTTATTCTACAATTTAACAGCTGGTGTAGCTTTTCAAAACTATTTTTTTTTTATTAAGTTCTTATTGAAATGTGAAACTTGAAAGTTACAGTATTTAACCTAGGTGTCCGACTGCCGGCACTAAAAATCAAAATTAGAGGAACAACTGCCTCTAAAACGGCTTTCCGAATATTTTTATGTTCTTCACAACATTTCGGTATTTTATATAAAAACGGTTTCTACGCATATCTTTGGCTCAGCCGTTACTGAGATGACTTTCAATTTTTTGCATAGATTACGAAGCTAATGATTTGTACATTCTATTTTGTTCACTGTTGTCATTTGCTCCTGATACGATTTATTATCAATAATGGACTTAAATACGTTGCTATCACCATCGGCGATGATCGTTCTATAGATCAATTCATGCATTTCAATGCTATTTTTAAACCCTTCAACAATAGCATCACTCTCCATACTTGTAGAGCTTGCATTGCGATCAAAGTTTTTGTAATACAAACCAGTACCGTTCAAATACACGCTTCTGGAGTTTATTTTGCCATTACAGTCAAGACAAACGCTTTTGATATTTTTATATTTCAATATCGTTTGATTAAACGTCTCTAATATTTATTCTATCAGTACTGTCGAAATAGACGCTTCTGACATTTATAACAAGCAATAA
>NW_017296190.1:62068-62321 GCF_001594075.2 Trachymyrmex cornetzi | reverse complement strand
ATACAAACCAGTACCGTCAAAATAGACATTTCTGGCGTTTATTTTGCCATTACAGTCAAGACAAACGCTTTTGATATTTTTGTCAGTATCGTCTGATTACACGTCTCTGAGATTTATTCTATCAGTACCGTCGAAATAGACTCTTCTGACATTTATAACAAACAATAACATGCATATGATAATACAAACCAGTACCGTCAAAATAGACGCTTCTGACATTTATGGCAAACTATTACACATGCGTATGATACTA
>NW_017296190.1:61192-61528 GCF_001594075.2 Trachymyrmex cornetzi | reverse complement strand
ATTAGGAAATGATCGGAATCTTTTTGAAAACTCAATTTAGTTCGCTCTAAAGCGTGCGCGTGTACATACAGAAAAATGCTACATATGTATAAATGTGATTTGTTTTAAATAAATTATATGTGTGTTTTAAAAGGATATTTGACAATTCTACCGACAACGTTCTTGAATAAAAAGTGCGCACTAAACTCGTCGAATTGACTCCTTTACCATTTTGTAATTTTCGCAATAGTTATATAAGATATGACAATCTTGTGTTTCGCGGGTTTTCTCCGTGTTCAAATCCATTCTTGGAATGCCAACGTTTCGTGAACCTTGCAGTCCACTTCATCAGGGCGA
>NW_017296190.1:55271-55951 GCF_001594075.2 Trachymyrmex cornetzi | reverse complement strand
TTAATGTAAAGAACATCCTGGCCACCATAAATTTTGATAAAAATATACTCAATCGATGTGTTTTCGTGTAAAAGTAAAGATTTGATAAGAAAAAAGGGTTGCTCTGCCCCATGAATCGAGATCGTAATCGTTAAAGTCGACGCCTATTCAGGTTAGGAAACATGTCATAGTAGTGGTTCACGGCTTTAAAAACACAGATTCACTGCTTTAAAAACATAAGTTCTCTGCATTAATAACAAATTCTTTGCTAAAGCAGTGAATTTGGGTGTTTAAAGCAGTGAACCACTGCTGTGACAGATTTCCTAACCTGAATGATCCTCAACTTTAACAATTAATATCTCTGTTCATAGATTAGAACGACGCTCTTATCTTTCTTGATAAATCTTGATTTTTACGCATCGATTGAGTGTATTTTCATCAAAATTTGAGGTGGAGTCTTCTTAACATATACTCATTTTTCGTTTTAGAAGTGAATGAAACAATTAGAAATGCATTATATGTACGAACCTCTTTACATATGCTTTCTTCTTCGAAAGTTTGTAGAAAGATGCGGGAAATTTCTTTCATTGATGAGTTTTCATTATTAAATATTTATAACTATTTTTTTTACACTACACACTGCACTGCAACTGCACTGCAAACTCACTTCTCTTTGTAGACTCACTGTCGTCGCTGCTTCG
>NW_017296190.1:54740-55029 GCF_001594075.2 Trachymyrmex cornetzi | reverse complement strand
AATATTTATATACTTTTACATTTAACTTTGTTAATTTCACGTAAAGCAGCTTTTAGTATGCACTGATCTAGTGTAGTGTAAGCGACCGAATTCGCTATTGTGAATAGTACTGTGCAGCCCGATTACTGACACTACATCATTCTATGAATAATTCTACGCATTTATAAAATTACGTCATCTTCTATAGCAGTGCTCGGAAAAAGTTGTTTATTTCGAGCCGATGGGCCTTTTTGCAGTGCCGTCTACTTTTCCTCCGCTGCTTATTACTGTTCAACGCTCGACGGCCGAG
>NW_017296190.1:46788-53610 GCF_001594075.2 Trachymyrmex cornetzi | reverse complement strand
ATTTCGTTAAGTAAATTCGGAGATGTAAATTGACCTGCAAATTACCGACAATTTGGCCACTCCAGCATCCCCTTAAGGGTGCCGTGTAAATGTAGTCTGTAACTTCTAGACAATTAGGCCCCAAGCGGTAGGATGCTATTTTGTTTTGTTTGGCGGGGCGGGCCCCCCCCCCCCGAATCAATTGGCACTAATGTTGCCAACTCGGTAGATTTCCTACCAGATCTGGTAGAATGGCATAGCCATTTAGTAGGCAAAAATTAATTTTGGTAGCTAGTCGAATTTCTGTTAGAATTATCAGCACAATAGTAGATTTTCTAGTAGAATTTTGTCTAAGTCGAAAATCTTGTGATTGATTATTCCTACTTCATGTTTCCGGAAAATTTGAAGTCTGTTCTCTATTCTTACACTCTTCACTTTAATTTACTACACTATATGCACTATTTCAGAGAATACAGGAATAAAGAACAGACCTTTGGACGTCCTTGCGCATGTGTATTCACTTTTTGGGTGCAGTCCCATGGAGCGTATCGCGCGTATCAGGATTAGCGGATTGAAACATTCTGTGATTGGCGATCCGCTAATCCGCGATACGCGCGATACTGCACCCTCAATGGGCGCATTCAGCGGACTCAACAGTTGAGTGAGCGCTCACTGTTATTGGTGTATCCTTCTAAATCTAAAATTCTGATTGGGTGAGCTAAAAGAATACACCAATAACAGCGAGTGCTCACTCAACTGTTGAGTCCGCTGAATGCGCCAATTTTGTATGATATACAATGGGAACCTAAAAGGTTGCAACAATTTTTTTTATGGGTTTCGGAATGCAGCTTATTCATCGAGCGATTGGTTTTTATTTATGGGTCCATAAGTAAGAACCAATCGCTTTGGGAGCAAGTTGCATTCCGAAATCGGCAAATCCATCGAAGAGAAAGTGTTGCAACCTTTTAGACACTGACTGTACAAATATACGATATGAAACAAATATTTTTTTAATAAAAACATTTTCTAAATTTTTTCACTGGTATATTAACGAGCCCTTCAAACGTTTGTTTATAAATTTTTGCTTGTAAAATTAAAATTTTAAATAATTACCAAAAAAGATCTTATTTTCTACATTTAGTCGATTTCTGGTAGATTCTATTGAAGTTTCTGGTAGGAGCCGGCTCACTAGAATTGGCAACACTGATAGGCACTAGTCTATACACCCCACTGTCTACAAGACAGATTTTCTAAGGGCCTGCGCACAATAGAGGAACAAGATATTAAGATTAGATATTAAGATTTTAACCTATCAGAAACCGTGTATTCCGATGTAATCAGTTTCTGATAGGTTAAAATCTTAATATCTAATTCCTGTTCCTCTATTGTGCTCAAGCCCTACCTTCAACAACTACAATTATAGAAGTAGTGTGCCCCTTTGCATGGGGGAGGGAGGTGAAAATCGGGAGTAACATCGCTTCGTGTAGAAAATCGAAACCTATATGAAATAGTACAATTATAGACCTTATTTTGTCCTTGTGACAGATTTTCTAACCTCAATAGTTGTTAACTTAATAGGCCTTCTACAATAAGTCGCAAGTCAGAAGTTCTAAGCGATCTTAAGTCATAATCAGTCATAATCGGTGAAGTTGGCCAATAGCCAACTTGAACGACTTGGTTAAGACTGGTTAAGACTGGTTAAAACTTCTGACGTTCTGACTTGTGGCTTATTGTAGAAGGCCCATAAAAGGCCCAGACACAGACTATTGCATGACGTATAACGCATAGTGCATAAACGAATCAACTAATCAGAATCTTTCCATTCCTCCCATTCAACGGAAACGAAGAATTTCGATTGGTCGATTCCCTTGTGCACTATGCATTATGTGTTATGCAAGAGTCTGTGTTTGGACCCTAAGGGCTATCGCACATGAAATGCATAACAGAGCATAAGCATAACATAAGACTGCTGAACCAATGAGCATCTAGCATAATGTCGCCATATTGATTTACATAAGATGCTCATTGGTCCAGCAGTCTTATGTTATGCTTATGCTCTGTTATGCATTTCATGTGCGATAGGCTTAAGGGCCATTCCACACAAATTTGCAGAGCCGCATAACCATATGAATAAAGAAAATTATCCAATCACATTTCTGTCATACAGACAAACGTAAACTACGATTAGATGATTTTCTTTATGCATATGTTTATGCGACTATGTAAGTTTGTGTGGGATGTCTTTTAAGCCTATCGCAAATAAAATGCATAAAAGAGCATAAGCATAACATAAGGCCGCTATATCAATGAACATCTTATGTAAATCAATATGCAACTTAATGCTGGATGCTCATTATTCCAGCGGTTTTATGTTATGCTTATGCTCTGTTATGCATTTCATGTGCGATAGCCTTTAAGCCTATTGCACATGAAATGCATAACAGAGCATAAGCATAACATAAGACTGCTGGACCAATGAGCATCTATCATAATGTCGCCATATTGATTTACATAAGATGCTCATTGGTTTAGGACCATTCCACACAAACTTGCAGTCGCATAGCTATATACACAAAGAAAATTATCCAATCATATTTCAGTCATAAAGACAAACGTAAACTACGATTGGGTGATTTTCTTTATGCATACGTTTATGCGGCTATGCAAGTTGTGTGGAATAGCCCTTAAGGTGGAAGCACATAAAATTGCAGAAGCCATATGCTTATGGCTACGGCTTATGGACTTTTATGTAGATTGGAATTCAGAAACCATACGTATGCACTATGGCATCTGAATTCTGCTTATGGCCCATAAGCAGAATCCAGATGCCATAGTGCATACGTATGGTTTCTGAATTCCAATCTACATAAAAGTCCATAAGCCGTAGCCATAAGCATATGGCTTCTGCAATTTTATGTGCTTCCACCTTAAGGGCTATTCCACACAACTTGCATAGCCGCATAAACGTATGCATAAAGAAAATCACCCAATCGTAGTTTACGTTTGTCTTTATGACTGAAATATGATTGGATAATTTTCTTAGCATTAAAGTTATCGCACATGAAATGCATAACAGAGCATAAGCATAACATAAGGTCGCTAAAGGTGGAAGCACATAAAATTGCTTATGGGCCATAAGCAGAATCCAGATGCCATAGCGCATGCGTATGGTTTCTGAATTCCAATCTACATAAAAGTCCATAAGCCGTAACCATAAGTATATGGCTTCTGCAATTTTATGTGCTTCCACCTTTAGCGACCTTATGTTATGCTTATGCTCTGTTATGCATTTCATGTGCGATAACCTTAAGGGCTATCGCACATGAAATGCATAACAGAGCATAAGCATAACATAAGACTGCTCGACCAATGAACATCTTATGTAAATCAATATGGCGACTTAATGCTGGATGCTCATTGGTCCAGCGGTCTTATGTTATCTTTATGCTCTGTTATGCATTTCATGTGCGATAGGGCTAACGCTAAAGGGCTTCACACATGAAATGCATAACAGAGTATAAGCATAACATAAGACTACTGGACCAATGAGCATCTAGCATAATGTCGCCATATTGATTTACATAAGATGCTCATTGGTTTAGCGGCCTTATGATATGGTTATGCTATGTTATGCATTGCATGTGCGATAACCTTTAGGCCTATCACACATGAAATACATAACAGAACATAAGCATAACATAAGGCCGCTAAACCAATGAGCATCTTATGTAAATCAATATGACAACATTATGCTAGATGCTTATTGGTCCAGCAGTCTTATGTTACGTTTATGCTCTGTTATGCATTTCATGTGTGAAAGCCCTATGGGCCACAGACTCTTGCATAACGCATAATACATAGGCTGCTTTCCTTTTAGGAGACACAGTCGACACAAATCGACACAAGTGACGTTCTATCTTTGTCACTCTCTGAATATCAAGAAGGATAAAACGACATTTGTGCCGACTTGTGTCGATTTGTGTCATCAAATGGAAAGCAGCCATAGTGCATAAGGAAGTCAATCGATCGAAATTCTTCTTTTCCATGGAATGGGAGGAAAGGAAAGATTCTGATTAATTGATTCGTTTATGCACTATGCGTTATGCGTTATGCAAGAGTCTGTGTCTGGGTCTTAAACGTAGTAACAGACTCTTGCATAACGCATAACGCATGGTGCATAAACGAATCAACTAATCAGAATCTTTCCTTTCCTCCCATTCCAAGGAAAAAAAGAATTTCGATTGGTTGATTCTCTTATGCACTATGCATTATGCGTTATGCAAGAGTCTGTGTCTGGGTCTTTAATGTAGAACCAGTTTTATGCGATATGCAAGAGTCTGTGCTTCCCGTCTAAGGGCAATTACACACAAAATGACATAAGCTGCATAATTGTAGCATGGTGGAAAGAATATAACTAGCTTAACACATAATGCATAAGAAAATGAACCAATCAAAGTCCTTTATTTCCTTCCTTTCCATGAAGTAAATAATTCTGACTGGTTGATTTTCTTACGCCTCATGTTTTATGCGTTATGTAAAAGTCTGTGCTTCCCGCTTTAAGCGCTATTCGGAATAACGTAGAATAACGCTGATTGGTTACTTCTATAATAACGCGTTCTCTATTCCGCAATAGTTTTCCGCACCGTGTGATTTCATCCTTACTTTTCTGGAAATCGTGGCGACCACTCATCTTCTTCTTCTTCTTCGTGTGAGAATGGCCCCGACTCTAACATAAAGTCGATACGGCCAGAATAAAAAATTACTTCATTTACATCCCTTAATCGACACCCTTAATCGGGTTTAATAACATCCGTAGTTATGAAACTGGCCAATCACAGTCCCGTTCTTCCGGGAAAAAGCTATGGTTGGCCAATTTCATAACTACGGATGTTATTAAACGATTAAAGCCAGCAGCACACGATGCTTGTTTTCTTACTGGATTGCTAGCTGGATTAGATTCTTGCCATGGTATTGGCTGCGATGTTGACAGTGCCAGCATCGCAGCCAATACGGTGGCAAGAATCTAATCCAGCTAACAATCCAACAAGAAAACAAGCATCGTGTGCCGCCGGCTTAAGTAGTGTAAATTATAACGTATTCGATTTACTGACTCGTCCCGACTCCGAGTCAACGATCTGTTCTTTTTAGCTGCATTTCTTGCACAATATAGCTCTTCTTTTGCAGCTAAACAGAACAGACCATTGACTCGGAGTCGGGTCGAGTCAGTAAATCGAATACGCTATTAGTCAATTACTACGTTTATACGGCACGCTTTACGCTGAAGTTATGACATCGATGTTATGTACCTGCCCAATCACAGTCATTCCATTCTTCAGAGGAATAACTATGATTGGCCAGTTTCATAACATCGATGTTATAACTTCGGCGTAAATCGAGCCGTGTAAACGTAGTCATTGACTACATTTACACGGCACCTTTAATCGAGTTTAATAACATCCGTAGTTATGAAACTGGCCAATCACAATCATACCGTTCTCCCGAGGAAAAGCTATGATTGGCCAATTTCATAACTACGGATGTTATTAAACCCGTGTAACGTCCGGCGCGCTATACTATAGCACTCCGGCCGTCTACCAAGCGAACGCGAGCGCACAGTATAGCAAACGATATAATACGTGCCGCGAGAACCTATAGCATATGCTACCGTTGCCGTTACCAACGAACGCGCACAGCGCCTGCGCGAATCATAAAATAGAGAATTAATAGGAAATCCGCTAAAAACACGTAGATTGCACCGCTAGAAAACGGAAACAATGAACATTAGAACTAGCCATTTAATAATCGCGAAGAAATAACACCGATTCATTAAGAACAAGCGAAAACACGTAAAGCACTTACAAAATGCATAGCGATGCAACACAAAATGCACGCATCAATCACGAAGGCCTCAAATAGCAAATAGGAGCTACTGCAATTTGAAGGAAGGCACGAATAAGGAAATAAAAGCCCTAAATAAACAAGGGAGACTCGCGCGCGCTTCAGAACAAAGAACTCAAGATACGCGGAAAAGCAGCATGAAAAAACGCGCAAAGAATACGCGCTGGTTACACCGCAACCAAGTGCATCACGCGCCAGCCAAGCGCACCTTTAAGAATATCGCAAACCCCGCTAAACACGAGAACGATCAAAAAGACGAAAAGACACGCAGCAATCGAATAAATCGCTATTAAAGAATTAGAATATTCTAGAGATTTTCGCAACAACAAGTGTGCGAAAACACCCTTACCGCGAGGGGTCACAATGCGAAACATATATAAAGCGGGATAATTTGCAGACAAATCGCCTTATTCCTTCTTAAGAACCGAAACGGTAAGGACTCCCAGCGCTTTTAGTAGCGCTCCGGACCATCCGTTCTTTCCTACTCATTCCAGCTCCGATCGTGCGCCAACCACGGCGTCAGACGAGCTAATCCTTCGCCTGATCTCTACAGCGCAAACCACGGCGACGTGGAGATCACTTCCTAGCGAAAACTCCGACGAGCGCCTTCTCGGCGTCGAGGTCTTTTCGCACTCTCTTTCTTTCCGATCTACCGCTAATCAATACGTTCTTTCTGGGCACAGATGCCAAAAGGAAGACGTACACGCGGTAAGCGAGGAGAGTGGCGGATCCACCTGAAACAGCTTCAGCGAGAGCTGCTCAAGGGGGGGACATTCGACCCTTCCCAGCACTGGGAAGCGGACACCGGGAAAAAGACGGAAGCGAATACCGACGCACCTCCTCACACGCGCGAAATCGCGATAAATTCGGACGCGATCCTCACTCCAGAGGCTCCTAAAGCCATAAAAACAACGCCGAAGCCACAACCAAGGCCTCCAAGATCGC
>NW_017296190.1:34218-46503 GCF_001594075.2 Trachymyrmex cornetzi | reverse complement strand
CCGCGCGCCCCGCTCCGCGCTCGCGTTCCTATAAACTCGTGTCGCGTCTCGAGACCGTCGAAAACTCGCGCTCAGGACGTAACACCCGATTAAACGTGCCGTGTAGCAGAGGTCAATGTTGCTTATGCGGTGAGCAACGAAAAACAATATGCAGAATACGAAAGTCTAAGGCCGGTATTCATAGTCAATTCTTATTTCAAGACCGCCTTAAGTAATGTCTTAAGACGCTAATGCGGACCTTTGATTGGTTCATGACTTCTTAAGACTGTAAGAAGTCTCAAATATAAGATCCAACTATGAAAACCGGCCTTTGTTCGGTTTCTCCTACCAATCTGTTGACGTAACATGTCTAGCAGGCTTTGTTATATTTCTGACAGCAATTTGCTGACAATGTCAAATAATACAAACTCTGTGTACAATTTGTTGCCTTTTTGCTATCAAAAAATGATAGCAGACTCTGCTCAAAATTTGTTTCCGCAAGTTTGGCTATCAGGGATCGTTTCACTAGCAGTAAGGGTGCCGTCACATGCGGTGTAAAGCGGGGTCTACAATAGAAGTCGTAGCAGTCGTAGAGTCTTAAGACGTAGAAAATTAACCAATCACAGTAGAATATGAGAAGAATAATCGACTATGATTGGTCAATTTTCTACGACTTAAGACCCTACGACTGCTACGACTTCTATTGTAGACCCCGCATTACTTGCGCCGATCATATCATTTCACTTGAATGTCTAGTCATCAGTTCTGTCTAGTCACTTTGTTTTTTACGCTATTTTGTTGTTACTCCGAAACATGATAGAACCATCATACGTCGAATCTAATTTCTGGCTCATTATAGCTTATTCTGTCTGAAAAATGCATAAGGGTTTCGATTTTGCAACAGTATAATTATAGAAGTCGTGCGCCCCTTTGCATCGCGTGAAAAGTCGAAACCCATGTGGAACAGTACAATTATAGACCTCATTTTGACTCTGTGACGTATTTGCTAACCTCAAAAGTCAACTTTAACGCTTAATATCTCAGATCACAAGGCAGAACGACGTTTTTTTTTGCCAGATTCTTTCGTTTCATGCAAAAACGTGTCGAATAAGCCTAATAGTGGTCTCACAAAATTTTTCGATTCCATAATTCATTCGATCATCCGCTCATATGTACGCAATAGAAAGGTGCTGGTTCCCCATAAGGCGTACTTTTCGAGATGCATAGGTTACGAAAACCAATCGTAAATTCATTTAGCATTTCTGTTAGAGTGTACAACAGAAATTCTAATCAGCAATTGGTTGCATTAGTTCCGCATTTCTCTAAATTCTGCGAAATACGCTCTATGGCCGGTATTCATAGTCGGTTCTTATTTTAAGACCGTCTTAAGTAATGTCTTAAATCGCTAATGCGGCCTTCTGATTGGTTCATGACATCTTAAGACTGTACTTAAGACGGTCTTAAATATAAGATCCGACTATGAATACCGGCCTATGTGAATGCCAGTCTTTAGAATGGCGTAACGTATATTCTATCTAGTAAATTACTAGAATACACGGGTTACGTTTAGGCCTAATGTCCACGATGCTAGAACTTGGTCCGAGTTCTCAGATCGAGAAATGTGTAGCCAATCAGCATACAGTTTTTACGGAAAACCGGCAAGTTGATTAGCTACACATTTCTCGATCCGAGAACTCGGACCCAGTTTTAGCATCGTGGTCATTAGGCCTAAGGCCTAATTACGCAGGTTACACTGCATGTGATGGCACCCTAAGGCGTAATAGCTCATACAATTTGATACGATTTAATTGGCTGACGTAAGTTACGCTTACGCAAGTTACGCCGTATGTGACAGCACTTTAAATCCGGATCTACAATAGGCTTTTTAAGCTTTAAGCCGAAAGAAATTAACCAATTACCCCGAATCTACAATAGATTTTTAAGTCTTAAGCCGTAAGGAATGGACAACCCACAATCACTTGTTCTCGCATTCGATTGAAATTGAACTACAGTCGAATGCGAGAACAATTGATAAAAATCTATTATACATCCGAGGTTACTCCGGATCTATAATAAGTGATTTAAGCTTTAGGCCCTGCGCACAATAGAAGGAATAAGGAATTAAGAATAAAGAATAAACAATTTTAACCTATCAGAAACCGTGTATTCCGATGTATCCGATTTCTGATAGGTTAAAATCGTTTAATCTTTATTCCTATTTCCTTATTCCTTCTGTTGTGCGCAGGGCCTTAAGCCATAAGGAATGGACGAATTACAATCAATTATTCTCCTTGCATTCGACTGTGATTGGTCAATTTCTTACTCTTACTTCGTACTCAGTGTATTATAGATGGCCCTTTATAACACAAATGGAGTTTACAATCAAAAGAAAAACATAAGAGATATGTAAATAATGTAAATACAAAAATAATTCGAACATATGAATTGTAAACCCATTTATTATAATATACATACTTGTAATTTGTTTAACGTATGTACGCCAAAGAGGTTGTATATAACCTCTTTGATGTACGAAAGGGGATACAAATGCCTTAACATCTAAAGTTACACGTGTATCGGAGAATTTTCTCATTCCTTCGCATATGCCTATGCCTTTTCCGATATGCAAGCAACTTCGAATATTAAGACATTCCTTTTCCTATTGTATGTAACAGCACATAGAAAATACGTAAGTTTTATGTTATTACAATAATAACCTAACTTCTATACATATTAAATAATAATTGAAGAAAATATTTTACTTACTGTTTTTTGCTATAATCTTTGCTGGGCACATGCGTTTATCATTATATTTTACTTTCGTTATTCCTTTTTTAATTAGAATATTATTAGAATTGCACACATATATTACGTTATGAAAAAATTTTACTAAAGCATACATAATTGAAGACGATTTAAAACTTAATATGTGAAACTCTTGAAAGACGTACAGATTTTTTCTTACACAGTCATTTCAAAATAACGAACATTTTCAAACTATCTCCACTTTTTCCCTTTTATTACAAACACCAACAAGTTACTGGGTTACATTCAAGGTTTCTTCGCGTCGCATGCTCCAACATGCTCCTGCCATAATTTCTACTCACTCTAATGAGCTCATTGGAGTAAGTAGGAGCTATGATAGAAGCACATTGGAGCATGTTGGAGCATGCGACGCGAACAAACCTAGAAGCAATGAGATTGGCTGCGTTCAGCAGACTCAACAGTTTTGTAACCGTTTTGTGATTCTTCGCTGAGATAGGACTATTCCTTTAAATCTAAAAGTATAATCCAATCAGTGCGACGAATCATAAAACGGTTGCAAAACTGCTGAGTCTGCTGAACGCAGCCATTGCGACACTCTTATTTCGATGGGTTTCGGAATGCAGTCTGCTCACTGAATGATTGGTTCTTACTTATGGTTACTGCACACTGGGACGCGATGAGCGATGAGCGACGAGCGATATCCAATGAGAGCTTTGCTTTGCGTCGTCACGTGAGAAAAAACAGAGTTTTTATTGGATAACGCTCGTCGCTCATCGCTCATCGCGTCCAGTGTGCAGTAGCCATTATGAATCCGTAAGTAAAAACCAATCGCTCGGTAACTAGGCTGCATTCCAAAAACCATAGAAAAAAAATCTGTTGCAACCTTTTAGTCGGTGAGTGTACATATACAAACTTCACTCTTTCTTTCTTTCGCGTTGCGTCCTGACGCGATGGACAACGCGACGCGTAACGCGCTCAGTGGAAACGTACCATGAGTTCATTCGGAGCGACACTGAGCAGCTCCCGAGAGACAAAACGAACAATGCTTTAGTCTACGTTTCCTCTCCGAGAAAGATTTTACTCTATAGACTATACGTTATGTGTACTATGTATTTCGAGGAAAATTTTCCTCCGAGAGGAAGTTTTGAAACGTAGCCCTAAAGCAATATCTTGATTAGCTCATCGGCTTAAGTTTACGTCTTAGGGCCATTCTACACAAACTTGCGTAGCCGCATAACCATATGCATAAAGAAAATCATCCAATCGTATTTCACGTTTGTCTTTATGACAAAAATGTGATTAGATAATTTTCTTTATGCATATAGCTGTGCAAGTTTGTGTGGAATGGCCCTTAAGTCTATCGCACATGAAATGCATAACAGAGCATAAGCATAACATAAGGCCGCTAAACCAATGAGCATCTTATGTAAATCAATATGGCGACATTATGCTATATGCTCATTGGTCCAGCAGTCTTATGTTATGCTTATGATCTTTTATGCATTTCATGTGTGAAAGCCTTTACGGTCACTATTATGGAATTTTGTATGCGGTAGCCCTACCTAAAAGAGAGTGCCGTGTAAAAATATAGTCATAGACGACGCATTACACGTTATTTACAAAATACAGAATATAATTAAGCTTGACGTAAGAAGTAAGAGTAAGAAGAAATAAGAGTAAGAAATTAATTAATCACAGTCGATTATTCTTCTCATATTCGACTATGATTGGCCAACTTTTTACTCTTACAGCCTCATTCATTACTGCTATTTATGGAACATAAGTAATAACCAATTGCTTGCTCAGTGAGCAGGCTGCATTTCAAGACCCATTTAAAAAAAAATGTTGCGTCCGTTTAGAACCTGACTGTATTCATTACCCCGGATCTACAATAAGTATTTAAGCCTTAGAGTGAAATCACACGGTGCGTCATAGGTCTGTGGAATAGAGAATACGTCATTGAAACAACCAATTAGCGTTATTCGAAATAACGCAGAATAACGTTGATTGTTTGCTTCTATGACGCATTCTCTATTCCGCAGCCCTATGGTCGGTATTCATAGTCAGATCTTATATTGAAGACCGTCTTAAGTACAGTCTTATGATGTCATGAACCAATCAGAGGGCCGCATTAGCGACTTAAGACATTACTTAAGACGATCTTAAAATAAGAGCTGACTATGAATACCGGCCTATGACGCACCAGGTGATTTCACCCTTAAGCCATAAGAAATTGATTCCAATTACAGTCAAATCCGAAGAGAATAAACGACTGTGATTCGCTCATTTCGTATGGCTTAAGGATGTAGATCCGGACTTACTCCGCATACACAATAAGGCCCGTCTACAATACACGGAGTAAGAAGTAAGAGTAAGAAATTGACCAATCACAGTCGATTATTCTTCTCACATTCGACTGTGATTGGTCAATTTCTTACTCTTACTTCTTACTCCGTGTATTGTAGACGACGCCATAGAGTAATAAACCATAAGCCTTACCCCGGATCTACAATAGGGTTTTAAGCCTTAAGCCATAAGAAATGTGCGAATCACAGTCGCTTATTCTTCTCGGATTCGACTGTAATTGGTCAGTTTCTTACGGCATAAGGCATAAAACACCTATTGTAGATCCGGACTTAAGAAATTGATTAATCACAATCGAAATGTGAGAAGAATAATCGACTATAAGCTCTATAATAATTGACGATTACCCCGCAAACACAATAGATGTAGTAACCCTTATGCCTTAAGAAATTGATCAATCGCAGTCAAATATGAGAAGAATAATCAACAATGATTGGCCAATTCCTTAAGGCTTACTACTCTATTGTGTTTGCGGGGTAATCGTCAATTCCTTAAGTCTTAAAGCTTACACTATTGTGTTTAAGGAGTTAGGGGTTTGAAACAGAGAATAGGAACAGGAACAGAAAATAAGAATTCCAACCTATCAGAAATTGTGTATTCTATAGTGCATCGTTTCTGATTAGTTGAAATTCTTATGGTACGTTTCCACTGAGCACGTCACGCGTCGCGTCGTCCATCGCGTCACGACGCGACGCGAAAGAGAGAAAGAGTGAAGTTAATATATGTACACAACCCCTCTCTTTCTCTCTTTCGCGTTGCGTCGTGACGCAATGGACGACGCGACGCGTGACGTAACGCGCTCAGTGGAAACGTACCATTGTTCTGTTTCTGTTTTTATTTCATGATTGTGCGTAGCCTCTTAAAAATGCAATATATCGTTACATATGATGTTTTTCAGGTTAAAAAAATTTATAGTAAAACATTAAATCATCTTTAAGATGAATAAAAGACGCCATAAAATTCTGTAGAACGTTCGAAAAATTGTACTAATAACGTCTTTAAAACATCTTATGTCTGTCTTTCAGTAACCTTATTATACATCTTTTAGATATTTTATAAAACATCTTTGAAGGTTTATACACAATAGGTACAGACAATAAGCACAAGGCAACAGGGAATAACGAGCCATCCAATCAGAGCTCTAGGATATAATATTAAACTTACACATCAGAACTCTGATTGGACAGCTCGTTATTCCCTGTTGCCTGTGCCTATTGTGTTTATATCGGAACAATGAATGTTTATGTAATGTTTATATAATATACATGTACATACATATTTATCCTAATAGCAAAGCTTGCAAAAACAGATTTTGAGCACAGCCTGCCAATTTTTGATTGCGAGAAGGCAACAAATTATACACAGAGTTTGAATTATCTGACATTGTCAGAAATATGACAAAGCCTGCTAACCATGTTGTGCCAGTAGATTGGTTGCAGAAATCGAAAGTCCTGCATAACTTGATGGCAGATTGAAAGCAGATTGTGAGCAGAATTTGATTCTATTGGGCGTGGATAATAATAATTACTTACTACGTTTACACGGCACGCTTTACGCCAAAGTTGTAACATCGATGTTATGAAACCGGCCAATCATAGCTATTCCTCTGAAGAATGGAATGACTGTGATTGGCCAGTTTCATATCATCGATGTTATAACTTCGGCGTAAAGCGTGCCATGTAAACGTAGTAATTGACTTATAATAACTTATAATAACTATATATAATACTATAGTACTTATAATAACAAGTTTTTAATCTCTTTATTATGGAGTTGTAATAACAAAAACAGTTCATAGGCCGGTATTCACAGTCAGTTCTTATTTTAAGACCGTCTTAAGTAATGTCTTAAGTCGCTAATGCGGCCCTCTGATTGGTTCATGACATCTTAAGACTGTATTTAAGACGGTCTTAAATATAAGATCCGACTATGAATACCGGCCATAAAGTGAATTAATATCAGAGAGAATACATAGTATATAGATTGACAGCAGAGTGACCAAAATTCTATAAAACAAAACTAGTTGTATTGCCAACTTAAAATTCTAAGGCCTATGAATATAAGAACAAAGACGTTTGATTATATTTTCGCCTATTTAAACTCAACAGATTCAAGCAGAGTTTGCTCGGTTTCTGCCACCAACCTGTTGGCATAGCCTGTCAGCAGGCGTTGTCAACAAAACATGAAGTAAGACTAAGGAGACATAACTGTATAGATTGAAAGTGGTCACGAAAAATGTTCCGTGTACTGCCATGTCCGCCGAACGGAATAACTTGCAACATTCCGTCGCCATATTGAATATTTATATGTGTGCAGTATACTTGCGACTGTGTTATACATGTGTCACATATGTGTATTAAATGAGCTCCTAAAAAGTAGAATAGCTTGCCCTCCTAAAATCGTAATAAAAATATACGCATTTGTTTCGTTTTCACTCAAAACGAAAGAATCTAAGAATAATGCGGCGATCGGCCTTGTGAACCGAGTTATTAAGCGTTAATGTTCGAGACTACAGGTTAGAATATTTGTCCGAATATAGAATATTCCGAAAATAAGCTCATTTAATACACATATGTGACACATGTATAACACAGTCGCAAGTATATTGCACACATATAAATATTCAATATGGCGACGGAATGTTGCAAGTTATTCCGTTCGGCGGACATGGCAGTACACGGAACATTTTTCGTGACCAACTTTTTTCTCCCTTTCTTAACTAGTTAGGTCTCCTTAGTCTTACTTCATGCAACAAAACCATAGCCAAATGCAGATACAGATAGTTATGGTTTTGAAGTCAAAATCTATTCTGCAGAACTGACTACAGAATCATAACTATTTGTGTCTGCATGGTTATGAATTTGAAAGCCTGCTGACAGGGTGTATCAGCAGATTGGTGGTAGAAACTAAACAATGTTCGAATCAAGTTCTGCTTTCAATCTGTTCTCAATGTTCATTGTATTTTAATTGTGTCAGTGATTTCCAATCATATATGCATGCTCTTATTTGATATTTGTTCATTTAAGCAACTGATAGAAATCATTGACACAAATAAAATATAATGTATATTATGTTTTCTAGATAAGATAGTCTGTCATATGATCATGAATGCAGTCTACTACAAGGCCATAATATTAAATAAAATAAATAATAAAGAAAGATAGATAACGTTCATGAGTTATTGTGGAACATCGCCTATTCACATGATACTGTATACGTACTGACAGAAAGCATGAAAATGATTATAATACAATATGTTGTGTGATATTTTGTAGGTCGATAATTTGTCATATGATTTACAGTTTTTATAGCTACAATATTGATCCGTAAACGATAAATATTTCACTTTAATATCGCGATTTTGCAGCTGAATGTATTCTCGCGTCTACATGGAATGTACGCATACGTATTGTCCAGCCAATTATAATGTAATGTACTATTTTCTATGTTAGATAATTTGTCATATGATCCAATTCAAATCTCCATTATTCATAGGAATATAAGGCCTGGCATATAATAGAAGAAATATTAAGGACAAAAATAAATATTAAATTTTGTAAGTGGAAATAAAGATTAAACATAACACACAATGAAAAGAAATTAATTCAAGATTTACTATATTATAACCTATTCTTTATTCCGCATTTTCGTCCCGAAAGTTTTGTTTAACATTTATTCCTGTTCTTAATAGTTTCCCTATTGTGCACAGCACTTTAAATAACACAACAATTGAGAACATGACTGTCTAAAATAATACTTTGACTCTAAATAATTTTCAATAATTTATGATTATTTATTTTAGACTTTACATCACACGCACTTTCGTTCGTTGATGTCTAACTATAAAATCATTGTATATAACAGAACATTGTACTTTAATTAAATGTTTTCTGTGTATACGTATGTATACTATCAAAATTCCTTTTGTTACGTCCTGCAGACGCAGATTCTTTTCTTTCGAGAGAATCGGCTCCGCCGCAACTACGATTGGCGCCTGCGAGACGCGAGCAGGGGTCCCCTTATAAAAATTGAATAACAGACCACCCAGGCTCCGTGAAAAACTCGTAAACGTCAATCAACCCGGAAAAATAACAACACTAACGCAGGCCAAAAAGGGACAAGATTGCGAAAAATATCACAAACGGACCTAAATCATGCGATGATAAAAATTCAACCTATTGTCCGAATTGTTGACCAACAATTCCACCTTCAGAAAAACAGGCGCCGCGTCGCCACAAAAACCATAAAAACACGAGATAATGTCTCACAGCTGTTTACTTAGCCATATTTTCCGCGAGGATGACGGAATTGATCACTCGCTTAAAGCAATCTTGCCCCTTTTTATAGAAAACATAAATCATTCCTTTTGTTCTCTAAACCTCTTTTAACAGTGTACTTTAGATTAACAACGATAGGACACCTTAAAAATCGTAAATCTCGCGCGACATTGCAACTAACTATTGCATCCTAGACAAAGGGCACTACGCCCTTTTTTCGGGGTATAAATAGAGGCCCCGCGGAAGCGTAGACGCTCAGAAAATTTCTAACAGTTGCCGAATCCACGTCGCTAGTTCACCAATTTTAACAATAGCCGTCGGAAGTGCGCGGTAAATCTGTCACGCCGAGTTCTAAAAAATCTGTCACGCCGAGTTCAAAAAAATCTGTCACCCCGAGTTCAAATCCACGCAAGGTTCGCGGAAATTATTTAGTCCGGTGACCTCCGAAGTTCACAGAGGGCACACATTCGCCACCGCTATCCTTGGCTGGGCTTGTGTGGACGCTGGAACCGACTCATTCCACAAACAATCTTCATCACTAGTAAGTCTACATTTGCATGTCACCCTTCCCTCCTTTATTGTACCACCGCCCACCCGACCGCATACTCTCTCACACACACGCACGCACGCACGCACACATAAAAATTGTGATCAACGAAAATGCTATACACGCTCACTCATAATTTTAAAATCAATGTAACTAGACTTAGCATAATTATGTAAATTAGCTTTAACCTTATAGAAATAAATAGTTTTTAAAATTTTACTGAAGATTCCTCCGAGTAATTTTTAAATCGCCCCACTCGTATCCCGTTCCCTATAACGCCTAAGATTTCACGAGGTCCAATCCCAGGTCAAAAGGATTAAGTGACCTAAAAAGTAGGACCTTGACCTAAAAAGTAGGACCAACGCTCGCACTGTCCATTGAAACATGTGTCATAGCGTCCCTTCAGGACGTTGACCTTCATTCTGGGACTTTAAAAGAGTGCGAACGACTCACAGCTGTACGCTTCCGTGCGTATACCTGCGAGATTGAGTCAACCGTCCTTCCGTACCCTCTCCATCATCCTCTCTTGCCAATACTCAGGATTGGGCGTAACACTTTTATTGAAGTAAGAAATTTTTTAAGGAATTTTATATGGATCAATTAATACAGCGACAGACCAAATGTATACACACTATATGGATTGATTATTTTGGCGATGCCACTATTTTTAATAAAATAAAAATTTTTACATTATGCCTTGAGGCCAGCATATTGTAATATATGTATAATAAATTGATAATGTTAACATATGTATAATAAATTGATACACTATTAAAACACTAAGCATCAATGTCAATATTCATATTTTATCAAAAACAGTAGTGTCGTCAAAATAATCAATTCGTTACTCATATACATTTGGTCTGTCGCCGTACTATTCAATCCATAGAAAATTTTTTATACATACGTATGTATATATTATATTTAAAAAATTAACGTATTGTATACATCAGAATATCAATGTACTCCTTTGTATGCAGTTGTATGCAATAATACTGATAAATTGAAGAAGTCGTCAAACTAGTTGATTGATAGAAAATTCCTTATACATAGGCACGTATGCATTTTACCTCAAAAATAAATGTAATGTACACATCAGGGTATCAATGTACTTCTTTGTATGCAATAAAATATGGCAGTTTGTTGATGTCGTCAAACTAATAGATTGACATACATATATACATACATACATACATACATACGTTTATACATATGTTTATACGTACATACGTTTATACATACGTTCATACATACGTTTATACGTACTGTAACCGTACTCGCGAGCAACGGCACAACTTCGTCGCGTGTTCTCGGTACTCAAAGTACGCAAAAAGTATCTTTTCTCCCTCCGTAGCAGAATTTTGCGACAGCCAGGCGGGTTTTCGGCCAAAATTATAATTCTTATTCTAAGTTGGGCGCCAGGCACGAGAGAGCGTGCCACTCTTTTCGAAATCTCTTCACTTTTGCCCGTAACGTTTTCGCGACGGCAGGGGGTGGGTCACAAGGGGTGTGGGAAATTTGTCGGAGGGCGAGAGAGATAGGCCACAAGAACAAACCACGCGAAAGCGTAATGATAAGAACAATTATATTTGAAAAGAATGTAGTGAAACAAATATGATAAATTACAGTAGTGAAGTAATTACAAGTACTCTCCGGGGCTTCGCTCCTCCGCTCTGCTCGATACTCTCGGTACTCGCACAGAGAGCCGCTAACTTAATCCTAGCGCCGGACGCCGGTCATACGTTACTGCACGAGCCCCGACCTTCCCCGCGGTATCTTCCGACGGTGTCAAACGCCCACCCCTCGACAGCCGGCCAGAACCCGTACACGCTGTACCACCAGACTCCCGGACGTGCAACGCTGGCCCGCGGCCGACGCCACGCGATGGTGCGACGCGTTTATGGCAAACTCCTTGATGCGACACGACTCTACACGACAGCGTGAATTCCGGAAACGGACTCTACTCGGTAACACCGCCACCGGAAGTTCACTCGGCAACGCGACAATCCGCGTTCCGAGACGACAGCACAATTCTAGCAAGCGCGTCTCCGCGACGCGACACCAAACGATAACGCAATTACAATAATCGTCGTTACGCGACCCGACGAACCTCGACAACGTGACTACTCCGCGCGTTTCTACGCGGCTCTACTCTACTCGGTAACCGGCAGTGACTCTCCCGTGGCGCAAGGAACGAGCGCGATTCGGCCCTCGATTCTCTCCAAGACGACTCAAATTCACTTCTACTCGGCAGCGAATATTACTCCCCTCACTCTGACTCTCGAAATGCGACAGCTAATAATTCCCAAGTTCGGGAGGATGGCACGTGGCTCGCGGCTCCGCGGTTTTACG
>NW_017296190.1:33215-33772 GCF_001594075.2 Trachymyrmex cornetzi | reverse complement strand
CTCGCGCGGCCTTGAGTCCTCGCTCATGCGAGCTCGCAATGAGGATTTCTGTCAAGGGTGGCGTCCTGATTCACGGCCCCTGCACTTTCTGGCTTGGCGAAGGAGATCGGGATGGACTTCCTTCCCGCTCGTCGTGCCCTAGGCTTCCGACGGACGTCCGTCAGGCCCCTCCAGGGTGGCCGGGAATTCTGGCCTCCTCCGGTGCTGTGCAAGGGGTGCATGGTGAAAGTATTGTTCCCCTTATTTTCGACAGCGGTTACAAGCAATGATATGAAACGATACAACCTGCTCATCCGGGATCCCGGATGTGTCCCTCCTCTCACGTCACAGTATAAACGTATATAGGAACGTATGTATAAACGTATGTATGTATAAACGTATGTATAAATGTATGTATTTATGTATGTATGTATGTATATATGTATGTTTGTATATATATATGAATGTATGTATGTATGTATGTATGTATGTATGAACGTATGAACAAACGTATGTACTGTGACGTGACATTTTGTCCGTCACTGTGCGGACTTGTCGACGGCGGACTCGCGCTTCCT
>NW_017296190.1:31732-32888 GCF_001594075.2 Trachymyrmex cornetzi | reverse complement strand
TTGTACCACTTTATATCATTGCTTGTAACCGCTGTCGCATAAAAAAGGGACCATACTTTCACCATGCACCCCTTGCAGAGCACCGAAGGAGGCCAGAATTCCCGGCCACCCTTAAGGAGCCGGACGGACGCCCGTCGGGAGCCTAGGGCCCCGACGGGGAGCAAGGAGGAAATCCATCCCGATCTCCCTCGCCAGGCCAGGAAGTGCAAGGGCCGTGAATAAGGACGCCACCCTTGACAGGTATCCTCATTGCGCGCTCGCATGAGCGAGGATTCAAGGCCGCGCGAGCCTGCACGGCACGCGCGGATACCGTGACACGAGGAAGCCAATCAGCGTGACTACCTCCCCCCGCAGGAGGGTGGGGAGCGCTAAGCAGCCTGCGAGAATCCACCGGGAGCTCCCGGGCCTCACTGTTTCCGTGAACGAGCGAGTTGAGTGGTGTAAAGGAAGTGCGAAGTCGCTGTCGACGAGGACGAGAGTACAGAGAGTTGCCGAGGGACTGCCGAGAAGAGGCCGAGAAGAC
Organism: Trachymyrmex cornetzi; assembly: GCF_001594075.2. Lineage (NCBI taxonomy): Eukaryota > Metazoa > Arthropoda > Insecta > Hymenoptera > Formicidae > Trachymyrmex > Trachymyrmex cornetzi. Next base: position 32,365 of record NW_017296190.1, on the reverse strand, counting down.
GAAGGAGCCGACGAGGGTGAGACGAGCGTCGTCATTTGTAAGGCTGCCGACCGGGGTACGTTGACGGGTGGATCGCACGTAAGCCAGCTCGCACCGTAACGATAAAATCGGCGCAAGGGCCGCCGTGTAGAACCGCGGAGCCTCGAGCCACGTGCCATCCTCCCAAGCTTGGGAATTATTACCTGTCGCATTTCGAGAGTCAGATAGAGGGGAGTAATATTCGTTGCCGAGTTGGAGTAAATTAGAATCGTGTGGAGAGAATTGAGGGCCGAGTCGCGCTCGTTCATCTCGCCACGGGAGAGTCACTGCCGGTTACCGAGTAGAGTAGAGCCGCGTAGAAACGCGCGGAGTAGTCACGTTGTCGAGTCTCATCGTGTCGCGTAACGACGATTATTGTAATTGCGTGATCGTTTAGTATCGCGTCGCGTAGGCACGTTTGTTATAATCGTGCCGCCGCGCATTGTGCTGTCGCCTCAGAACGTGGATTGTCGCGTTGCCGAGTGAACTTCCGGTTGCGGTGTTACCGAGTAGAGTCCGTTTTCGGAATTCACGCTGTCGAGTATAGTCGTGTCGCATAAAGGAGTTCGCTATAATCGCGTCGCACCATTGCGTGGCGTCGGCCGCGGGCTGGCG
>NW_017296190.1:29868-31536 GCF_001594075.2 Trachymyrmex cornetzi | reverse complement strand
ACTTGTAATTGCTTCACTGCTGTAATTTATCATATTTGCTTCATTACATTCCTTTCAAATATAATTGTTCTTATTATTACGTTTTCGCGTGGTTTATTCTTGTGGCCTATCTCTCTCGCCCTCCGACAAATTTCCCACACCCCTTGTGACCCACTTCCTGCCGTCGCGAAAACGTTACGGGCAAAAGTGAGGAGATTTCAAAAAGAGTGGTAAGCTCTCTCGTGCCTGGCGCCCAACTTAGAATAAGAATTATAATTTTGGCCGTAAAACCGCCTGGCTGTCGCAAAATTCTGCTACCTAGAGAGAGAAGATACTTTTGCGTACTTTGAGTACCGAGAACACGCGACGAAGTTGTGCCGTTGCTCGCGAGTACGGTTACAGTACGTATGAACGTATGTATGTGTGTATGTATGTTTGTTTGTGTGTACAAACGTATGTATACACGTATGTATGTATGTATGTATGTATGTATGTATGTATGTATGTATGTATAAACGTATGTATGCATGTATGCACGTATGTATGTATGTATATATGTATGTATGTATAAACGTATGTATGGATGCATGTATCTATGTATGCATGTATGCATGTATATACGTATGTACAAACGTATGTATAAAGTCATGACAAAGAAAATACGTAGAATGATATGATAAAATGTGTTGCCACACGTTCGAAATTCTTGAAATGATGGGGACAGCCTGCCCCTTCTTCCATTTTGGAAGTATTACCATATACGTCAAAATTTACAAGAATTTGATCAATCTTGCGATATCCGCTCGTACGAACGGTTAAAAATGTACTTCGCCAAAGAGAGCAGCGCATCGAACGACGTGAAGAAGGAATATAATGTGCAAGTTTCAACGTTTTATACAATAAATAACGTTTTTTCAACATTATGTATATACACAGTATGGGGCGTCGCGCGGTGCGCTTACTGAACAGACGTTACGACCTGACGATTACAGGCTACAAGTATTTGGAAATTGGAATCAATGTTGGTCCACCGAGTTACGTGGAGATCGCCCTAGGAGATCATCGCGGACACGAACTGCCGCTGTCTCTCGACGCTCGTGCGTCTCGATTCTTCATCCGTACGCATAATGATGACCGAAACGACGCTACACCGTATGTTCGAGTTTGACGGATGTATCGATCTAATGTTCGAACGATTAGTCCGACTCGTCGATATGGTCGATGTCAAATATACGCAATTCTCTAATATCGCGTCCAAGAATGCTATACGCGATAGCGACATCTTCAATGGACATCAGCTCGTCGATTGCGAGCTATTAACTTTAGTTTTTTTTAAATACGTATGAAAAATCGGTGTAATAAAATGCGAATAAAAATAAATTCGTTCGCATCACTATATATATGTATATATATGTACTTCCTTTTACTACCCATCCTTTGCGCTAGTAAAAAGAATAATAAAAAACGCAACGTATTGTGAAAATTGAGTCATAAACAGACAATGGAAAAAAAGGGTGTCATACTTGCATTCTATCGTCGTATACTTTCTTTCCTAACAGGCGCCCTTGTTATTTATGCATTATTTTGTAATGTCTAAAATTCTATAGACTGCAAACATTTATTTATTTATTTAGGATCTTAACTGTTTCATTTCTTCCATAAGTGTTTCTTGTGCAGCGCAAAAGTAAA
>NW_017296190.1:23639-29828 GCF_001594075.2 Trachymyrmex cornetzi | reverse complement strand
CGACGTTAGTCTCTGCCGAATCTCATCCGCGTGTGCTACATGAGCAGTTTTGAGCTATCGATTGAGCGTAGATTCATTATTGCGTGTGACGTCTCGATCCTTCGCAACTCGCGGAAAAAAGCCACAGTAGTGTCGTTGCGCGTGGCTTACGCGATAATTTGTGAGTGTGTGTGACTAAAAAACAATAAAAGACATGGAAGACAATGAGCCTCCACCAACAAAAATTAAATTAATTGAGGCAGAGGAGGACATCCTCGTCGAAGAAGATGTCCACATAGAGGAGGACGTCGTCTGCATGGAAGAGGACGTCGTCTGCATGGAAGAGGACGTCGTCCTAAGCGAGGAGGAGGATGAGGATGAGGTTCCAATCGTAATTGATGATTGGGAGGAGGAGGAGGAAGAAGAGGAGGTGGAAGTCGCACATTAACGGCTTCCCCTTCTACGTTAATAACGTAAGCGGCGAAGAATATGCAGCATTCATGATAGAGTTCCTCCAGCTGCATGATGAGGAGGAGCTGATCCGCGTCCTCGTGGAGGCTGAGGAGGAGGAGGAAGAGGCTGAGGAATAATTGACACTAGGAGGAGGAGGAGGAGGAGGTGGAGGAGGAGGAGGAGGAGGAGGAGGAGGAGGAGGAAGATAAGTAGGAGGAGGAGGAGGAGGACGAGGAGGAGGCTGAGAAGCAGGAAGACGACGAGGAGGTAAGTCTTATTTTATATAATTCATTATAATTTTTTTTTGGGCGCCCCCTCGTCTACGAGTACTCCCCGCGCTCCCCTCGCCATCAAGTATCCCCCGCGCTCCGCTTTCCCTCGCCTACGAGTATCCCCCGCGCCCCACTAGCCCCAGGGGTTAGAACTTGCCTACTATACCTACTCCCAATAATTACGTAACTTGGTTGTATTTAAGTATTTAAAATAATTAATAAACGTTGTTTATATAGAAAAATTACGTTACGCTATATCTTGGTTGAAAAACGGTTGGAGTATATACCCTTTGTAACACTTTTCATTCTATAACTATTTGTTTTTGTATTATTTTTGTTCATGGCAATATTTCCTTTTTTGTGATGTTTTTTTTTGTTGTCTTTTACATGACTGCAGTCCCCAAAATCTTACTGCCATTCCGCATGACGTCATACCCTCACCACCGAAGAATCCCCGGGCTACACTACCCCTCGGCTACGAGTATCCCCAGCACCCCGCGCTCCCCTCTAGCCCCATGGGTTAGAACCCGCCTAGTATATCTACTCACTTATTTCAGATCTTTCTACATTCCTTTAGCCGGCCGGAGCTTACAGTAGCGCGCGGTTCCTCCTACATTTCCCTGAGCCTTGAGCCGGCTGGCGCTTATAGTAGCGCGCGGTTCCTCCTACAATTTCCTGAGCCTTGAGCCGGCTGGCGTTTACAGCAGCGTGCGGTTCCTCCTACAATTCCCTGAGCTTCGAGCCGGCTGGCGCTTACAGTAGCGCGCGGTTCTTTCCTTATCATCATAGGTCCTTTTGACGACTCTTCTCCCTTTAAATTAATTTCTTATTAAATTAATATGAGTCCTAACTAATCAATTTGCCGGGTAAATAACAATAATTTCTCCCGTAGAAACTAGACGGGGTAATCGCGCTGGGCGGCGTATACAATTAAGGCGGGTGGATAGGGACTTCAAGAAGGCTGGGGAATTCGACCTTCGGTGCTTCCTGTCGGAGCCGTACGCGCTCGTGGTCCCCGGTATAGACGGGTATTCCCCGGACCCCCGGTCACCGCCGAGGCTCGCAACCAGGCCTCACGCGCCGCCCCCTATTGAGCTGCGCGGCGCCAAGGCTGACGCGGCCGCGCCTAGTCGGTGAAGTACTCGACCGGCAGCCGTCCACCGTCAGGCCCCGCCGAGGAAGGAGCCGCCTCGCCGCGTCCCAGTAATCACGACCAACGTGCTGGTCAGAATAAAAGCGCATCACGGAGGGCTATGTAATAAATAAAACTATTAGTATTTATATGGCGTTATACTCTGTTCTCCTTAATCCTCCTCCATATCCCATCACAAAAGGGTATGAAGTGATGAAACGGCTCAATTGCTGGGAACAATAAAAAATATTTCAATACTTTCTAACTCGATATTAGAGTCTCATCTACAATTGGAGTATTAAGCCTGATGGCGAGCTCAATGAAATTCTTAAATCACTTAATTGAATGAATTATCATGACGCACTCATATAGAGAAAACTTTGAGTTCTAATTGAAAGAATATTAGTGAGTAACTTCAATTAAATTAGATCAAGCTTTAATTGATTCCTATGCAATACGCCGATGTTAGCGCTCTTATGGGTTACCGCTCGGCCTGAGACGCGCATGTTCTGATCATACCTCCCCCACTCTAATAAATATTCCGTTGCTCTCCCAATCTTATATCTTATCCGCCGCCGTGCTGGACTGCTTTTCGCTCCCCATTCCGTATCCAGCAGCAACGCGGCCCCAGAATATAACGCGCGCGCGCGCGCAGGGATATTCAAAATATTAATATCGCCCCCTTAAGTAATCGGTGACGATGGCGGGACGCGGCAGAATTAAATGCGTATTATAATTGATAACTGCGGATCAGTATTGACTAGTTGATAAACCGAGAATCGCCGCGTCATAAAAATGTTTAAAATTGTCACACCCCGCGTCATAACATAATTCGTAACATAATTGGTGATAGCGGCGGGATATTACACGAAGCAGCTGCATCTTAATTCAGTAATTCGGAAACGCGAAGACAATCAAAAATAGTAATCGATGAATTACGCGCTAGTTAAAACTGCGTAGAATTCCGCATAATGTTTTCACATAAACACGTTACGGTGGGCGTGCCGTAACATAATTGGTGACAGTGGTGGGATCGACAGAAACGATTGCCGTGATAATAATTAGTAATACTAGATGGGATCGGCATAAACGATCGCCATAGTATTAATAATGAATAATAGTATCATCAATAGTAATAATCAGTAATATTAGGTGGGACTGGTCGACAGAAACGATCGCCGTGATTACAATAATAATAATAATAATAATAATTAGTAATACTGGGTGGATAAAACGGACATGATTGCTGCTGCGTTAATAATATTAATAATCCGCATTTAGGTTGGAAAACAAAATTGATAATATGATAACTCTGACGTACTAATAAATTATAATTATTTACGTAAAAGAAAATAAAAAGGGTATTTGGATTTGATACGCACCCCGAGATAATAGATTGTTACTAAGCTAATTTAGACAGAATGGACCCTACTGATACTGACGGCACCGATACCGCGAACCCTTCGCAATCCGACTATGAGACCGCGTTCAGAAATATAAGGGACCGCGAACACGAACTAAATCAGAGAACCGAAGCGTTAGAAAATTTGATGCGCACCTTCGCTAATTTCTTTACCGGGACCGCATTAACATCTCCTGTGTCAACGCCTACTAATGAAGGTTCATCACCGTTCAATTTCCCAAGCCCGCAACCTTCGGTAAACGCGACGTTTTTATCTGGGGCCGCGCCCTATCCGAAATCGTACGTACGCTCTCGAACTCGTGCCTAAATATGACGGGCATAACATACCTGTTTGGCAATTTGCTCGTGCTTGTAAGAGGGCTAAAGAACCGGTTCCCTTAGTCGACAATGCTCATCTCGTTCGATTATTACGTAATAAGTTAACGCATCACGCTTATTTGGCAGTAGAGGATGAGAACCATCCTACGGTTGATAAATTCCTCGATACGCTTAAACGAACCTTCGGGCCAGGAAGAAGCGTGAATTACTATCGCGGTCAACTTAGTATCGCGTATAAAGAACCGAATGAGCACGTCTTAGATTATATAGGGCGAATCAAAGACCTTAGAACCGCCATAATCGAAGGTGATCAATTAAATCTCAATCGGTCTTTGAACAGTAGCGAAATTTCATCAATAGACTCTTACGCGTTAGAAGCGTTTTACGAAGGATTGCCACGCGAATACCGTGTTGAACCCAGAGCAGAAGGTTACACTGATTTTAGGGACGCTTGCTCCAAAATAATTACGATTAGCAAGCGGTTAGAGAAGGAAGAAAATAGTGGAAGAAATTTTCGTTCTCCGCGCACAGACTCCTCGTCCCCTCGTGTACTCTCACGCGATTTTCCCGTTGAGGGAGCCGCAAATAATCTAACTAATCAGTACGAACAAAAAATTTGCGGTTACTGCAAGTCCTTCGGACATCTAGTAAACGAGTGTCGCAAGCGTCAGTATAGGGAGAACTTTAATAAAAATAATAATGCGTACTCTCGAGGTAGCAATACAAACCCGAATAACCCTACTCCGATGAGTGGAGCGAGTCATCAGGGAAACCTGCCGGAGGTCTCGGCAAAAGGGACACCCCGGGGCCTAGGAAATGCCCGTTCATCTGGTGGATTGCGTTTGAAACCAATCCACGTGCTTCGAGTCACCAACAGAGGCATACCCTCCGTTGAGCTCGAATCGCCTTCTTTCCGCGGACCAACCGCTTTCATGCTCGATACCGGAGCACAACCAAACATAATAAAATTAGAATGCGTGAATGAACACACGCCCATCGACAAAAAGGAAATTCTTCAATTAACTGGCATCACAGAAGATGTCGTAAATACCCTTGAGACGAGAAAGACCCACATTCTACAAACTTCATTAGTATTTCATATAGTCCCAAACGACTTTCCTATAACACAACAGGGTATATTAGGTACCACTTTCTTCACAGAGCATAATGCTTGTATTAATTATACTGATAATAGCATTGCTTGGCGCAACTGCATCTTCCCGTTTAAACTCCAAGAAACCGTGGTTATTCCACCACGATCTAATTCCGGGTTTATTATATATACATTTATTATATATACATTTGTAATCCTGAAATTAAGACAGGATATTTGCCCAGACTAGATTTTTGCGAAGGGGTATTCGCAGGAGATGCCCTCGTTACTTGTATTAATAATAAAGCCTACATAAGAGTAATTAACACTCTCGATCATAAAATTGAACTTATAATACCGACAATTAAATTACAAGAGGTTAGCAAAACCTCCCATAAACCTCTCTATAATGAAATTTATGAAAACAAGGAAGAATCCTGTCATCCCGTGGAATCTCCTGAAAAAAATTTCCCGGGAAATACTAATCAATTAATAGAAAATACGCCAAACTCTTTAATAACGTTGAATGAAAATACTAATATGAAAATAATGAACAAAGAAAATAATAAACAAAAATCACTTTCTTCTTTCAATCCTAATAACTCTACTACTTCTAATTCTTTAAATCTACATCCCTCGTTGGGGTCTCTCTCTAGTGCAAAAGACACTCATCCCCACGAAGGGCCTACTAATTCTTCTATATTACATCCCTCGTCGGGATCTCTCCTTAGTGCAAAAAAAACTCATCCCCACGAAGGGCCTTCTAATTTACATCCCTCATTGGGGTTCCCCTCTAGTACGGAACGTACTCATTCCCATGAAGGGCCTACTAACTCTTCTATTTCTAATTCTATACTTCTTACTCCAATTCCTTATGAGATAAGGAAAAAGCGATTTCTTTAATTATTAATGTGATGAATAGTACCACTAATAAGATGTTAAGTATTACTACTAATTCAAATATTAATTTGGCGAATAAAAACCATCGAGACAATAATGACGACGATCTTACGTACAAACATGACAGGATAACCAAAATTCTTCAATTAATACGACTCAATCACCTTACTTCAATCGAAAGGGAAAATGTTATTTCTTTAAAGAATTGGAAAGAGTAAGGGCACTAGGAGTCGGGCGCAGAAGACGTTGCGCAAATAATACACTTATAAAGAGTGAAACTTCTTTATTCACTAAACGCGCTTACATGTTTCGACTCGTTTTTGAGCCTTCCTCAGAGCAAGTACACATTAACATATATAAAGTAAAATTATCCTATCATGGTGAGCTCCCCTACATCGAGAATTTAATGTCAGAATTAAATGAAAAGAAAGAAAAGAAAATGAAAAAGAAGGAAAATATTAAAAATGTCAAATTAAAGAATATAGAAATTAATTTATCGGAAAACTAACCGAAAATAGGGACGCTCGCCACGATTACATAGTACCGTATCGCAAACAATATTATGAATAATTCAAGAACCGGTTCCTGATATGTTGACCAGTCGGTATCAGACACAGTG
>NW_017296190.1:18984-23429 GCF_001594075.2 Trachymyrmex cornetzi | reverse complement strand
TTGGGTTCTCCTTGTAAATATTCTTCCAAAAAGGTTCAAATTAATCAATTTTAATAACAATTTAATAAAATTATATTGTATTATGGAGATAAGTTGATATAAATGTACATGTATTGTGAAGTGAAAAATAACATGCTTATAATCATTAAAATGATTCTTCTGATACTCTTTCGAAAAAGGTTTTATCATTAAAATCATTTTTTTAATCTAACATTCTATTTGTCTAGTTTTATTTTTAACAAACGTTTAATTGAAAAGTTTCTTAAATCTACCATAAATAAAATTTACAAGAAATTCACATTTTTTGTATATTAAACTATCTTTGTCATTAAAAAAATGCACCGCTTCGCACCACTTTGTTCTTTTGCCAAAACAAAGATGGAATATCTATTAATTCTCACACAAAAATGGAAGGAGCGATACCCAGCGATTACAAAGATATGAGATTTTCTAAACAGAGTTTGATAGTTTTCGCGTTTACAGTCGGCCGCTCCACTGCATGTTATCCAGCAGTTGAGCGCCACAACTGTGTGTGTGTGCGTGTGTGTATGTTATTAGGATGTGCCTTTTATTTTAGGCACTCACAATGCTCACGAACATTATTTGTTCTTGTTTCATTTATCGTTTGATAAATAGCAAGGATGAAATAATTTTAAAAACGTTGTGGGTGCAGAGTGGAACGTAGTCTTAATGGTTACGTTTATAATCGTACGCTTAGACTGCTACGTATACAATATATGTTCTTGTCTGACTTGTAGATTAAACAAAAATATCTATATCTATTGTATGGATAGAGGCCTAAATGTGTAAACATCATAGCCAGTGGTTTATAGGTTGGGCAAGGTTTTAAGTAATACATTGTGCGCATATCTAGTCTGCACGATTCGTCCCGTGTTCATTCGTCAGGCGTTGCGCATCGCGCGTCAATGTATTGTTTTTCTCGATGCTAAGCCGATATCGTGGAGTGGGACAGCGTGACTCCCGTATTCTGTGTTGAGCTATCGCGCGCAGCAAAATTTGATGCAATTATATAAAGTAGTTAGCAAATAGTCTTCCAACATTGATTATAAGCATTTTGAATTGAAATATATAAACATTCACTTTTCTCGATTTGGTTTAGTTTTTTTAATAATGACATCCTTTACTCATAAACAACTTGTCGAAGCTGTTTGAAAACTTCCACGAAATGAATATAATAATTATTTGCAGAAGTATATTTTGGAATTAATGGCAATAAAAGAATGTCCTTCAAAAGTGAAAGAAAATTTACGAAAATATGTCAGTTTATTCCTGTCCAAATTAAAGAAAAAGCAAGGTAAATGTCGTAAGAATTTTGATGAATTTGTATTAAAAAATAATACTTGGCTTGAACAAAAAATTTCTCTTCCACCTTCCCTTCTATCTTTACAACAACATAAAGAAACTCAAAATAATATTCCACGTGGTCGTCCGAAACTCTCCTATGAAGAGAGTAGCGATCGCACTAAAAGAAGAAAGTGTTCAGATGTATCAAATTCTTACTTGTCTAATATATTAATTGCAGCCACATGTATGAGTTTGCGAAAGGAAGGAAATAAAAAAATGGCGAAGTTATTATTGGAAGATAAATCTAATAATTCTGTTTCAAAGGTTCCTATTATTCACCCATATACAGAAAACGAAGCTCTTGCTCTAATTATTAACTGTCGATTGTCAGTTGATCAGTATCAAACATTACGTATTGGTGCTAAAGACAGAGGTGCTAACATTTATCCAAGTTATTATAAATTATTAGATGCAAAAGCTCTTTGTTATCCAGAGAATATAATTATAACGGAGAAATCCGCAGAAGTTCGGTTACAATTTTTATTAGATCATACTGTATCGCGACTTGCTAATGTCTGTCGACCCGTTTTAAGCCTCGTCTACAATAGTCGCACAGGTTGTGTCGGATGTCGCGAATAGCAGCATCGTAGGAAAATTTGTCGCATGCCGCAAGAGTATCGCTAAATGAGCGTCTACAATAGTCACAACGATTGTTTGCACGTGATTTGATGACAAATTCTAAACGTCAACTTGCTGTGCTGTGATTGGCTGAGCTCATGCGACATGCACGTCGCAGTCGCAGAAAGTTGAAGTTGGCTCAACTCCGTACGACAAGAGCTCTTGCGACTACGACAATCATGCGACTATATGCGACATTTCTGCGACATTTCATACGACATGCGACACAGCTTGTGCGACTATTGTAGACGAGACTTTAGATTCAATAAATCCCTTATTACTACAAAGGACAGAATTGCTTTTGAAATGGGGATTCGACGGAAGTTCAGGACAATCACAATATCAACAAAAATTTTTTGAAAACATTGAGTTTGTGGACAACAATCTGTTTGCGACGTGGCTTGTTCCTTTACAGTTACAAACTTTATCCGATGATGGTCAATTACTTATATTATGGAGAAACAATCAACCTTTCTCCAAACGATTATGCAGACCGATACGTTTACAATTTATAAAAGAAACCAAAAACGTAATAATAAATGAGAGAGAGTATATACAGTCTTGCATTTCTACATTGATACCAATTGTTGTTTCTGATCCTGTGAAGTTAACAGTAAAATGTTTCGTTTTAACTATGGCTGACGGAAAAGTCTGGAGCGCTCTCACAGAAAAGTCTACTTGTACATGTTACATATGTGGAGCTACTCCAAAAGATATGAATAAATTAGACATTATTTCTAATCGACCAGTAGACGAGAAAACTTTGGAATTCGGTGTTTCCCCTCTTCATTCTTGGATAATATGTTTTGAATGTCTTCTCCATATCTCATATCAGTAAAAACTGAAAATGATAAATGTAAAATGAAAGAAAGAACAAATATTGTTCAAGCAGGTTTTAAGGATAAAATGGGTTTGATCGTTAATGTTCCAAAGCAAGGGAGCATGAGCGGGATAACTAATAATGGTAATATGGCTCGTCGGTTCTTTGCCAATCCCAAAATTTCCAGCGAAATCACTGGAATAGACGAAACTCTTATCAACAGATTCTCTGTAATTTTGAGAACTATATCTTCTGGTTTTGCAATAGATGAGCAGAAATTCGGTAAATATTGTTATGAGACAGCTGAATTGTATGTCAATTTGTACAACTGGTACTTCATGCCAGCATCTATACATAAATTACTCCTACATGGTGCTATTGTTGTATCTGCATCAATTTTACCGATTGGGATGCTTTCTGAAGAAGCTCAAGAAACCAGAAACAAAGATTGTAGAGATATGAGGGAGTTCCATACAAGAAAATGCTCTAGAATTGCAACGATTGAAGATTTATTCAAAAGACTTCTACTTTCCTCAGATCCTGTCATTTCGTCTTCTAAAAGAAGTGTTAATAAAAAAACTGATTCTTTTCCTCAAGAAGTTCTTGAATTATTCGCAGATGTAACAATTGAAGATAAATAAGATAATATATTATAAAAAATAAAACAATTATAATATAAAGAAAACAAAAAAATTAAAAAATTAAAAATTGAAAAAAGTTATTCTTCATTCAGATCTATATAAAGAAAAGTGTTCATTTCAATTGCAAATTAATTTTATTCAATGTTAATTTTTGATTTATTTGAAACTGATTTATTCTTTGTCGCTGCACTAAACTGCATTAAAACTTTCTATCTCGCTTTTGTCAATTTTCAAGTATATATCTACTTTATTTTACAACGATTATATATTAAGAACAACCATACAAAGGACAACCATATGTCATTTGAGCGACAGTTCTTTCTCATGATTGCCGCCTACATTATTATTATTTAAGTGACAAAATATTTACTTTTAAAATATATTAGTTAACAATATGTAATACAGGATATGTAATAAGAATATGTAAATATTTTGTTAAATAGCGCACAGCTAACTTTCTCATAGCAAAATACATGTGCAGGACATAATAAAGTTACTAAAACAAGAAGTAAAAAAGCAAATAAGATACAAATATGAATTAAAATAAGTTTAAGCAACAATATATTCGTAATATGTATTGAATAAAAAATACTGTAACAAAAATAAGATTTATGGCCACATTTTTTTATTTTCGCAACACTGCGATGTTACGTTATAACACTGCGAGCAGACGTGTTCCATCGGATGTGGTTCTTATGTTCCGTGATTCTTGATTTCAGTCGTCTACACGTCTGTCCAACATAACTCGCGTCGCAGCTCTTGCACGAAATCTTATAAACAACCTTCGACTTCTTATCACGCGGTAAGGGATCCTTATGCACCCTAATAAATTCTCGCAATTTATTAACACTACAAAATGACACCCTCATATGCTCGCTATTCAATCTATTAAACTTCTCAGTAATACCACGAACGAAAGGGACAATGAACCACGAAGGCTGTACTACATCAACGCTATTATCACTAACAACCCTCTTCCTATTACTAGCCATAATAATATT
>NW_017296190.1:18212-18832 GCF_001594075.2 Trachymyrmex cornetzi | reverse complement strand
GAGAAACCGCGTGCTGTGACCAAAAGTTCAAATATCTATCCGAAAAGGTTGGCTTGTGGTACCAATCAAATTCTATCAACTCATTATCCCTAATCACTGTAACATCCAAAAAATTTAACCTATCACCCCCCACTTCCATAGTAAACTAAAGCCTAGAATGCTGAAAATTAAAGACATCAAGAATGGAACTAACCGAAGAAACAGGCGCTGCCATGATTATATCGTCAACATACCTATAGTAAAGGGGCAACGGAAACTTAATCAAAGACAAAGCTCTACTTTCCAACTTACGCATAACTAAATCCGCGATGATGGGAGACAACGGGGAGCCTATGGGAGTACCATAATTCTGTTTATAAATAACACTATCAAACACAAAGAAAGTAGAATCTAAAATAAACTGAACCGCCTTGATGAATTCCTCCTTCGGTAAACAACAATCTCTAGAAATAAATCGCCAATGGTCTTGGATACAGTCCATCGCATAATCAATGGGAACGTTAGTAAAGAGGCTAACAACATCCAGTGACATTAACTAAAATTCCTCACTCAACCGCCTACCATCAAGTTCCTTAACGAGTTTAAAACTATTATCGATATGACTATCCGCCTTAGGAATT
>NW_017296190.1:5396-17961 GCF_001594075.2 Trachymyrmex cornetzi | reverse complement strand
ATAAGTATTGACATCTTGAAGCATTTCATTTACCTTGGAAATGTACATTTGTCTATCCAATGCTACTGTCACATCCCCCATCCGCACGAGTAAAAATCACCCTATCGTTCATATCCCTTAAAAAAACCCTAGTATCTTTCGCTAACTGTAACAAACTCCTATCTACTTCGGTGCAATGTAAGGAACAAGAAGCTAAGTTATTTAACACAGGAAGTGAGTGGTTCGAGATCGAAATCCGCTCATCTATAGGCAATTTATAAATATTAATTAATATTAAGGTGTAACGGCCTATTACGGTTGGAGCTGGATCTTCGTTGCTTTAAATAATTCAATTTTGAATTACTAATATATACTATATATGTACTTGCATATATACCATATTGTAGTCTTTTTCAAACTGCGCGCCGAATTTTTTCCGGACTAAATAAACGCAATTAAAACTACTCTAGTAATTGCGAATTAAATTGACAAACAATTTAATAATTTGATGCTACCATCAAGCATCATATATTATAAAGATGTTAATCTATAAAAACTATTAATAAATTTATTGCGAAAAATATTACCTCGGCCGGGACTTGAACCCGGATCTCTTGTAAACCGTACGAGCGTCCTGAGCCATTAGAACACTACCGAGGCCTTTCGCCGTTTACGACACAACGTAGCACAAGCCTAGCACAATTTTGATTTTTTTTGTTTTTCAAAATGGCGGTGCTAACTTCACAGACATTCAAAACAAACCCCCACCACTCCACCCCTGGCGTCAAAATAAACCCCCTCTTCCCCCCCTAAACGTCAAAACAAATCCCCTTCCACTCTCTCCTAGACGACTAGAGGGGCCTGTCTGGAAAAAGGGAGCGCTCTGATTGGTTGGTGACGCGAGGGTGGAGTAATGAGGTAATTAAATGGCGCGTTTCGATTGGTTCTCTCGATGGCTGCCCGTGCTACGATTGGTGAGAGAGAGGGCACGTTGAGTGAGAGAGAGAGGGCACGTTGAGTGAGAGAGAGAATGAAAGTGAAAATGAAAAACCGCCAAATCCGAGAAAATGGCGGAGGTGGAGAAAATAGGTCCCCGAAACAGTTTTTTGCCAGGGGGGGAAAAAGGGGGAAAGGTTCAAGCTTCGGAGAGGAATGCGGGTATGATTTATGGCCCTTCGTTTTTCTCGCGTCCTGGTTAGACGCAATGAAGAGAGTCTTCCTTTATCGCTTATTTATTTTTCTATTATTTAACGCTGTGCGACCGATTTTTTGTCTGGAAGGACAGGAGGAAAACAGCAATGGGCAAGTTCGTGCCTGTTTGTAACAAAGCTGGGATGATTTACTCGTTTTAGATAAATTCTATTTTTGCCTTTTATGTTAGCGTTAGTCTTATTTCGAAAAATGACAAAAGTTTTTATTAATTTAGTTCTCACAAAAAATATGATAAAAGAAGATGTCGGTTGGAAGGGAACGAGAAAATGATTAGGAAAATAATAGACGTGGCGTACATCGACAAAATTGAAAAGAAGATGTTTATTGATAAAATAACGTTGTTACATAAAATAGTTCTTTCGCGAGAATAATCGTTTATTTTATATTTTACTTTTTAAAAGAGCAGACGATTGAACATAACGGCATACAGCATGAGAATTAATTGTTTTACGTTTACAACGAAGAAAAAATTTATGAAATAACTGTGCAATCAATCGATCATTGCGTTTACAATCAGGGTAAACAGACTAAGAAACTGGCTAAGATTATAACCATTACACATAAAATATACAACAGTATTGTCCGCAAGTTTGAGAAAGTATTCCTTGCAGCGTCGTCGTGTTCCAGCGATACGTGGTGGAGTTTCGGCGAAGTCGTAAGAGGAATCTTGAGTCCAAGGGCGGCAAACCGTAGCTATCGAAATATGTTCTTGTACCGCATTCATTGATGTAGAAGGCGACCCAGTGCTGGCCAGGTCGATCGTGATCGTCTGTGTTAGCGACAATGGCAGTCGACTTCGTCCACATCCTCGGCAGTCGGTCGGCAGAATAGACCCCTGCATGTCGAACACTGAGTTGATGTAAGGCGTTTAAAACTTCCAGTGATTTCATTTTTCGGCGTAGGTGAGCGTGAGAGAGGAAATGTATGCGTAAATTCAGAATTTACCTCTTTTGCCAGTACGTGCGTTGTCGAGATCTCAAAAATACTAGACGTTTGCGAAACGCTAGTGTTAGCTTTATCTCTATCAGTCGAGTCGAATTTTGGAAGATCTTTTTTCTCTTCGGCTGTCGCTTATTCGTCCTCGCTTTAGTTCGCTTTTTCTGTCACGACATTTTTCCTCTACGCCTCGATGTTGCGAAATATATCGTTTTTCTGATTTTTAAATTTAATTGAAAAAATTCCGCTGTTTGTTTTTTCGCTCTTGACGTCGCTTTCGCTGCAATTTTCTGAAGGAAGACTATCGTAGCTCGAATTGCTGCTATTTCGTATAGCTAGCCAACATTTCAATTTGTAAGCGTTGCGTAAGGCGCAATGTGATTCAACGTTGGTTCGAAATCCGTGGTGCTTGAAACGTTGTCCGCAACCTCCGAAATCTAGCAGATTTTTGAAAGCCGGAGAAATTCCTTCCAGATTATATACGTTTCTGGAGAGTAAATTACTCAGATAACGTAACTTCTCTTGTCCAATGGTATAGATGTAGCGTGCGTGTCGTGTAATAGCTCGCAAATGTATCGTGAAGTATGTAGGATTAATGTCTCCGTCGAACCATTGATTTCGTGATAATTTCGTGTAAGCTAGTTGTTTTCTCGTCTTGCTCTCTCGGATAACTCTCCAAATGGATATGGTGGCCTCATATTCCAGTGCCCGGTGATCGTCGCATTAATCGCAAGAACCGCGATTTCTTTCGGAATAAAGTTGTCTTCGACATCGCGAAAACCTTGTATGTCTATGACTATATCCATTATATATTCGAATTTTCGCTACTCTTTTTATATCACGAAACGTCAGCGTCGGTGTCACGAACAAGACTGAAGCTTTTTTCGTCATCTCACGCGGAATTAGATTAGAAATAATGTGTAGTAGGGGGAAAATATTTTTCTCACGAAAAGTATAGAGCTAACCGGAATAGTCGACAATGACTTGACGGGAGGAATCGATTTCTAAAACGTTATCGAACTCTGCATAGACGATACACTTAATAATCACGGAAAGAGCTTTTTCGAATCTCACTTCTAATCGTAAGCTTCCATGTTCCACAAGATTCCAATGTCCTGCACAATTAGCGGATAGATCCGGAGTAAGATCAAAAGCGAAAAGAGTGTAGCCATTGGCGTAATTGTCTCTGCTTATAGAATTACCCTCGTTCAGAAAGTGAATGTCAGTTCCCGAGAATATTGTGTGATAAGCTTCAACGTAGAGCGGCTCGTCTTTTGACTGTAACGGCCTACTGGGAATTTGCATGCCATCGGCGTACAACGAAAAGAAATTTATTCTGTAATTTTTGAAATTAAACGGATTAAATTTTCTATCACCCCCCCCCCCCCCCCTGTTAAATGCCTTGTTATCGATAAAGCCAACTATTATTCATTTCGGCAGCTGTCCGAGTATTGCATTGTCTATCGATTTCCCCACGACGCCAGCGTGTATCGTGAATGTTTTAACTTCGACTCTCGTAAGGGCATACTTGGCGGTAGTTTTACTCAGCATTCTAGCGTGTGCGAGTAGCACACCCGGACTTATTTTTGCTCTTCTTACGAGTAAACTGTCATCGAGAATACGTATTTTTGACATCGTTCTAGTCTCCATTAGGCAAAATGAATTTTTCGAGCGTACGAGTTTCATTCTAACTTCCACTCCGTTAATTAAAAATTTATCTTTATTGAAAACGTCGCAGTGAAGGTGACCTACGAAATCTAGCGCACGATTTCCTTGAATGTATTTCGCGCGTCTCTCGAGTGCCGTATTTGGATTTGACGAGTCTAACATGTCGTCCATGTAGCCGGGAATCTCCGCGTCCCATAAGCAAGAGGTTAGATGGGAAGTTTTTGCGAGTGAAGCATAATTTAACGCCTCGATGTACGCGCGGTAAGCGTAAGAATTGTGTGGTGGCGACACGAGTTTTGATTGAAATATACGTCGATTTGGTTGAACATGGAATGCAGTAAATGATTTACGGGTTCTACTTTTGCCACGTCGGCGGCTGCGACCGATGTGCTCTTCCGCGTTCGCTTTCTACGCGTATGCGAAGGCTCAACATGGTGTGAGTGAGATCCAGATAGTCTTCTCCATGGTCGGGTATGACGAATTCTATGGGTGAGTCGTCCGTGAGCGAAGTTACGGGCTTATAATAAATCCATTGCGAACTCTCGATGCTGGTTTGCGTAGGTGGTAGAGAGAAGAAATCGAGTTCGCTCTTTATACACTCGCTTGAGTGGGTATGAAGAAAGGACATGCTTTTTCTCCAGTCACGAATTCCTATCTCAATTAAGAGAATATGTCGGATACGTCGCGTTTCTTGACTCGATGTTTCCTAGTGGATGGTTTTTTGGTTTTTCTTCCTGCAACGCGAATTTTTTTTTCTTCTTCGTCACTTTTTTGCTCTTCTTCCCTGTGCTACTCCTCGATGATTTTCTTTTGACTGCCCGACGTCGTTTACGAAGCGCGATACGACTATTCCGACCTCCGAATAGAAAGTGAAGTGATGCGGACTTTGCGGATATTTTATATCCCGACCCCCTCATCAGGGAACTTATATTTTCTTTGGCTTTTCTCTTCAGATTACACCTAGATTCCGCGAGACGACTTTTGACCGCTTCCTTCAACGGCTTATTATTTTCGATGTCTTCTATTAAGTTAATTCCCGCACGTAAAGCTTCTTTTCCGACAGCACGTGTACCTTTACCTAGGTAAGGTAATATTTTTCTGAATAGTCCACCGAGAAAGCTTCCGATTCCATGTCCGCTTTGGTAGGGCGAACCGACGAAAACACGTGGAATTCCACGTCGGCTACCGATGTCCCGCGTATCAAAATACTCCTCATACTCCATAGCTAGTTTCTAACTAAAGACTGTCGCTATACCGACACGCTCGCATATACGAAAGAAAGTTATTGCTTACGTTTAAAGTGCAGAGTCACTGTCAGCGTTCCGAATTCAAATGGAATTTTTTTTCCAAGATGATCTCTTATATCTATTTCGATCATTCTAAAATTTCTTCGTCGCAATGGGATATAATTTGAAAATGAGAAATGCTTCACCAAATTTGCACCAAATGCGTAATTATGGCTGCGTATCTCGACCGGAACTATCCTGAGAAGTGGAGTACGTACATCACCTGTTATATAAGGCTTACAAATATCGCAATAAACGAACATTTTATCTGGGATACCGCGCCACAAACTATAGGGTTCGTTACTCCAATAACCGTCTGCAAGTCGTTCTCCCGTCTCCTTATCAAATTCGTTAGTAAGAAAAGCTTTATCTTCTGTTTCATTGGAATTAGGTTTACGTATCGCGAGCTTAGAATAAAATGGGTGATTTGCGGAAAGTGCTGATGAGAAATCTAGTATTCTTAGAAGATTATCGGAAAAGTTTATATGCTGTAGCATTTTGCACTTTTCAACGCAGTTATTACTTATCAAGACTTTGCCGCCAGACGCTTTTTTCAGTTCAAAATAAAAATGCGATTCGGCAAGTTTACACGTGGTATTAATCGCATCAATAAGATCATAGATATCGCTGTAAATACCATTTGGAAATGTACCTTCTTTCGCCGTAAACGCACCTTTCGTCAGGTTTAATATCGACGAATCTGATCACATTTTTGTTATGACGTATGTGTAAAAAGGTACAGGGAAATTGAATCTCGGTTATCGCAACCTCCAATTGTCCGTGTAACACGATAGAATGAGGTAATTCCGTGATGAAGGACGAAGTTGTATTATCCGGAAAATGACGCATACTGCTGTTACTCGGGAATACCAGAAGAAATTGTTCCTCCTCCATCGTGAAGAGAAATTAAACTCGAAGCCGGTATCCAACTATCAAACTTACTGGGATAACCGCGCCAACTAACAAGCACTTGCTTATAAGCTCCTCGTCCTCTACTCTTTATCACGCGATTGACGATAAACTGTTCTTCCTCTACGTTTTTCTCAACTCGAGCTAATTCTTGCTCATAAAAAATATCGTCTATGACTTCGCCTGCTAAATCTCGCAGTTCGTACATGTGAGGGTTTCACCAATCGAGAACACAGTAAATTTGAAATATCTCCTCGCTCCTCTTAGCCTCGTATCCTGTATCGAAAGCACTTTCACTCTACTGATACGAACGTGATACGACGCGATATTTAACCTGTTGCACCTGTTTCTTTAACGTTTCGTTTTTCCAACGACGAGCTATATTTTCACGAGCGATACGTGCGTTTTCTCTCGTTACTACCGCAGGTTGCATTCTCGTGGACGAGTGACGCGTGTGATTGTAAGCGTGTACAATGTCCTGCAGAACATCGATGTAGCATCGCGTATTTTTATGCGTAAAATAACGCCACATTCGTTCCTTCAGTGTTCTGTTGAAGCGCTCGACGATGGCCGCTTTGACGTCTGGATTGCGCGTTACCCGAAAACGAATGTTTTCTTTAAGAAATTTCTGCATTGATTGCGCGACAAATTCTTTATTCTTGTCCGTTTGCAGGTACACGGGTACTCGTCCTTCGCTTTTCGCTAGTACGCGTTGAAAAGCTTTTATCGCGCAGTTACTCGTTTTGTCGCTTAACGGTTCTATCCATACGTATTTACTTAGTACATCGATAATCACTAACAGATAGGAATAACCGTCGTTGTAACTTTTTAGATTTCGGAGTTCGAACAAATCTGCCTCCCACACATCGTCGATGTTTGTTACGTTGTAATGCAATCGTGGAAATTTTCTACGCAATGGTCGGTGCAACGTGTACGCGTCTTGCAATTCGGGCCAGCGCACGACTTCTCCCCGTGAGAAATTCGGTTTAACAGCACGAGTTTGATTATCCACCGCCGAATAACCCGCGTTATGCGACGGATCGTAGTAAAATTTTTCAAACGCCATTGTATTATCCTAGTTTTTTCCAACCGAGAAACCGATTTTTTCCCGTTTGTAGAGATGTGGGGGTATCAGTTTTTCGTGTACGAGAAAGAATCATCGAACTTTCCTCGTCTGCTTCTTGTTCATAATTTTTGCGTTTTTCTCTTTTCTCTCGATACAATCGGCGTGGAACTTGCGCTTTCGATATAAAAGGCGTGAAACTCGCCCGAAATCGAAGTTTTACGCTGTTTACACTAACACCGTGCGAGGACAATAATCTTTTATTTCTCACCAGCGCAGAAAGTATG
Source organism: Trachymyrmex cornetzi (assembly GCF_001594075.2). Lineage (NCBI taxonomy): Eukaryota > Metazoa > Arthropoda > Insecta > Hymenoptera > Formicidae > Trachymyrmex > Trachymyrmex cornetzi. Next base: position 10,621 of record NW_017296190.1, on the reverse strand, counting down.
TTGAACGCACGGAGTAATCGCGCGAACTGATTTCTACCTACTGCTTTCACAGTTTTTCTCTCGCTCATCGCGTTGTTTATCAAGTGATATTCGAGTCTTTCACGACGTTGTCATATATAGTCACGATTCCGTGCTCGTTCCAACTAATTCTATCAGGCATAGCATTTCGAATTAAATGTTTCATCAGTAAGTGTGCATGCTTACGATAAGATTTCGGTACGCTTTCCACTATTTCCTCAATGCTTTTCATCGCATGATTATTCCTCGCACGATTATGCTCGCTCGAAATTTCAAAATTTTTCGTAATAATACCGATGTTACTGACGGAATGTGCTGGCGGTATATCGGATGTTTACGTGAAATCATGAAAAACGACGTCATCGTTCGTCGTCTCGTTATCAGCGGAGCCATCTCATGTAGCGTTGTCTTCTGCATTTTCGTTTTCGCTGCGGGCGTCATTCTGCCTTCGCGTTTCTTGGATAAATCGTAGGTATCGCCATAATGCCTCTCTGTACATTTTCCATCTCTCACTTTCGTCGCGTGGCCAGTCAGAATTAAGAATACGATCCATCTCCGCATCGAGTCGTGTTAGATGACTCCGGGAGTTTGTGCTATTAGTGCTCGCTGTGTTATCCGAATTTTGCAGTACTGCGATTTCTTTTGACTCTCCGTCAGCGAATGATGTCGGATTCTGACGTAGCTGCAACATCAGCTCGAGAGATTTTCCGTCGAAATTAAAATCATTTTTTTGGCTCTCTCCATAACGTTTTATCACACTATTTCATTCCTTCGATAATTAGCGATAATAAAGTCAATAATATAGGCCCGATAATATAAGGTAAAAACCCGCCTCGCTGCACCAACAGCTTTCTTTTATCCTTCCAATTACCACGTTTTGCGATACGACGCAGAGGCGTTTTGAATTTGGTTAGCTGATTTTTTTCACAACGTTCGAGCGAGACCTTTGAGTGTATTAAAAACACATTCGCAGATACAACGAATAAGTTTTTCGTCCGCGGCGCGTAGGAAGGTTGTGCGTTGATTTTTGTTCAGATGTTAGGCGTCGTCTACAATACACGGAGTAAGAAGTAAGAGTAAGAAATTGACCAATCACAGTCGATTATTCTTCTCACATTTGACTGTGATTGGTCAATTTCTTACTCTTACTTCTTACTCTGTGTATTGTAGACGGGCCTTTAGAGGAAGACAGATGCCGCGAGAAGACAGGCGTTTCTTTTACCGATCGAATGTGTGGCGATTTTCGTCGCACTGCGTAATTTCTTGTCACTCGTCTTCATCGCGAGAAAAACATACGACTGACTGGTACTATCATACGTGCTCGTCTTTTATACGAATCCGTTCGAAAATGATCTACGTGATACACGTAGACGTAATGAGTCGTATCTTCGGGAAAAATACACGCTCGAAATCGATACTCGTCCGGGGTTGATTGTTTCAGATCGAGCAGCAAATAGTCGTGAGGCCTCGACGTAGCGTCGTAGTATGCCTTTTCTAGAAATTTCGGATCGTCGGGATATACTTGGCGCGCTAAATGACGATTTGAGCGCAATCACGTGGATTTTTAGAAACTACGATATAATTCGCATTGAGAGATATATCACGCTGTCCACGACTCTGATGGAAGAGATTCTGCGAGATAAGAATAACGCTGAGATTCTTGTGATGACTGCCTTTAGTAAAAAGATCAACGATTGCTTCGCTCGACGACGATTCTCTCATAAGATCATCGATTATCTCCAATTTTGGAGAAAACGGATCGTTCGAGTAATCTTCCGGACGAGGTAAACCCTCGCGAAATTCAATTGTATTCTTCTTTATCGCCGCTTTACCGCTGTCGCTTGCCCTGCTTTATTCTTCGTTCACTTTTACACAAGAGTCGAATTGTAACTGACGATAGGTTTCTTGCTACTCCGCGTAATAAAATAAAACTCTCTTAAAATTCACGTCGGACATGAGTGGCAAATGTCGGAGAAAACTCTTTACGAAAATCGTTTTCCCGCAACCGGTTGGCCCGCACATGATCGAAATCCAGGGATGTTTCCAGCGTCCATTTTGCGAAATGATCAATTCGATTTCTCGTGCGTGACTTCAAAAGTAAAAAGAAAAACGGAGCTTAATAATCATGAGAATATGCAAAAAGAAACAAAATTTAAGGAGTGGAGGGGGGAAATAAGCTGACCCACGCGGCGGTGGGGCCCCCTCGCGGCGGGGGTGAGCTTACATCCGCGCGGTCCCGTTAGCGAAGAGCACCACACGGACAAAGAGCTGACCTCGTCGCGGTGCGACGCATACAAGCTTAATTTCCGCGTCAATGCTCACGAATAGCGTACAATTTCGTCGCCAAGCGCGAACGTCACCCCGGAATTGCATCATAGACGAGGAGCTTATACGCGATGTCATTCAGGGAAAACTTACGTCGAAAAAAGAAAAGTGTTAGTAGGGAGGAGATTAAGAGACAAAAAAACCTTTTTCCGTTTTCAAGTATTAGATCATTTTTATTTATTATTCGTTACTTGATTTAAAAAGGGAAAAGGAAAATAGAGAATATTAGGTTTTAAATTTTATTTAATATTTAAATATATTTTACTTAGACTTATAATCATAATTATAAATTACAAACACAATATGTACATTTTATATTTATCCACTTAATAATAAAGTTAATAAAAATGGTTTTACAAAAAAAATATTGACATTTTATCTTACTTAGCTGACATTAATATTTTTACATTCTTCTTATATACCATACTTAAACTATAATAAGCGTTTGGGGCCGAAAAACTCGTTAATGTTTCAAACTTAAAAATAAGAGAGAGAACCGATTCGAATAAGAAGAAGAAGAAGAAGAAGATGAAAATGTTATTCGCTCACGAAACCGGGAAGAGAATAACAAGAATAACGGTTATTGATAAATCTTCGTTTTACCAATACAGGTGCGCACGTTTTTGTTTCATTTTGCGTTATAATCTCGTGAAACGCTGTGCGCCGGATTGGGGTAAAACGCAGATTTATATTACGCCACGATGTTTCTTCCTCTTCTTCATCTTCTTCTTCTTCTTCTTCTACTCTGTACCTTTCTCTCTCATTTTCTATTATTAATCTCCTGATACTATCGAAATTTATCCTAAGCGAGTTCTTATAATTAAGCGTTATTCCTTTTACTTTACTAATTTCGTGCAGGCGATCTTCCGGTGTGCGAACAACGTACGCATAGAATTTCGGGCCAGCCGACACGTACGACTCGATATAACTACCGCGGCCCTAGCTCTCGAGTTCGTCGGTCATATCCCCCAAAAAATTGCCCGTACGTGGCTCGTACTCGTTCGGATTGCCTGTACTTATATATATACAGGAATCTGTATCATAATACAATACTCGCCTATTCAATAATTCTAAATGTTCGTATAATTTCAGCCGCGCCAGCGCCGTCGTGAATGCCGCGATCACGACGTTGGTCTGCGGAGAAGCTACGACCGCTTCTTTTCGCAATCTCCACGAGACATATATTACCTCGTCGTTGACGGGTAATATATCGGTTATTTCGTGTTCTGGACTCGTGAGCAAAGCTGCCAATCGCTGGTAATTTTTCACGATCTCGGTGTTAGGCAAATTGGATCGTTGACCGAATTTTCCCCAAAAGGAATTTAAGCAGAGCTTTGCAACCGAACGTAGACCTGGATTTTGAGCGATGTTATTTTTATCGAGAACGATACCCTCGGTTTCCTCGTATTCCCGAAGATATCGCTCCTTAGCTTCGTCATTCACGCATTCGTTCGGCCATCCGCTAGCTTCCTGCTTCAATTGCAAAAAACTATTGATATATCCGGTAAACAATCCACCCTGCCCCGTATCGGGATCATATCGCGTGACCTCGTATTGCCAAATTTCGCTCACTTTCGACACGCGATAACCTTTCTCGACGGCTTTGCGTAATTCACAGGATACCCAGGTACCCTCGAATTCACGCTCGGCGAGACTGTGAGTACATTCAGCTTGCGAGAACGTTTCGCAGCAACTTCGACACAGCGCGAACAACAATTTGTCACGTATGCGATACGGGAGTACCGGATGAAAGAGATCGCGCGGAGGGAGTATTTTACAATGAATGAGTTCTTCGAGCGAGTTGAAATCGAAATCCGGAGCTACGCCGATTAACTTGGAACATTCCTCTCCGATGTATATCTTTGGGTGACTGATCGGAAAAGCACCCGTTTTCAGTACATAGGGATACAGAGAGCATACGTCTATGTAACGTATTTTCTCCGTTCCCGCAACATCGCATCGGGTTGCTATATTCCCCGTTTGGCCACCGAAAAATGCATTACGCGGATCGAGAGGTGAGTTCTTTATTATCTGAGCATTTTCAAGAAAATCGCACATCTCATTATTCTGACGTATTTCCCGGTCGAAATCGCACTCCCATTTCTCCATCACCAGGTATCCCCGTCGTCGAAGATGCCATGTCGCTGCGAGAATTCGCTCATAGCGCGCGTCGATCGTATCGCCATGATCGGTGGAAGAATTGAGTTTTCTTTCGCGATTTATTCGGAAGCAGGATGGACACCCATGCCAAAAGCATCCGTGAAATTGTAACACGTAACGTCGCGTCTCGTTCTCCGAATCAGTTTCGTAATATCCATCGACGGGCGTACTGGCAATCCGAAACTCGCTCACTTGCCCCGCGTGGCTTATCCGTTGATTGAGCTCACGCTCCATCCACACCAACTACTGCACGGCTTTGCGCGAGTGATTATCTCTATATTTGTATCCGCCCGCTGGAATGACTCCTATTTCTTCCCCGCGTAAAAAGTTTCTGCGAAAAACTTTCATACACGTAGAAGCGATAGTTGTGCATTCCACGAACGGACACACGCTCCTGCGTTCAAGAAAAATTTTCCTGAAAGCCAAGCACGCCCGTCGAAGGATATCTACGTCGTTATGACAATATTTGACTATTTCGCGTTGAAAATCAAAAATAAAGCAGAATTGTGTCATATCGTCGTGCCATTTTATAAAATTCTCGCGTTCCTCGGGTTTCATTTGTTCGGGCGAATAATACCGTGCGCTAGATATTGGTCCGATATATGCTTGATAGTAGGAATACTATGGGGATTCTAACTCAGGTCCACTGAGGGGAGCGCGGGGTGCGGGGAATACTCGTAGGCGAGGGGAAGCGTAGCGCGGGGATTCTTCGGTGGTGGGGG
>NW_017296190.1:3695-4484 GCF_001594075.2 Trachymyrmex cornetzi | reverse complement strand
CGGCTGCTAAATAAAAAAACATAACTCTTCTGCAGTAAATGTGGAATGCAGGATGTGCAGGTATCCACACAAAGGCGAATACTCCGAGTCGAACGCACCGCCCTCCCCTTTTTTTTGTCAACGATTTCTCTTTTATTACTTGAACATGCGTTCTCTCGTCTAGATAATATTTACTTAAATTCTACGATCGACAATCTAAAAATTAAAAGCTACGCTTTGCGATCCCATATTTTATTTTACCAACTTTCCGTTGTTTGACGAGAAAACGTCCTTCAACTTGCTTTTACGCGTTTGGAAATATGATTTTCTCTACACGGTTTGCCATAAATTTTTATTGCCATAGATCTGACGATTCTGAGGATCTATGTTTTTTGCTTATGTTTCTGTTGGGAAGATTTCTAATGGCACGTTTTTTGAATATTGCCATGCTAGCCGATCGGTGACGTTCAAGTTTTATGTTCGTGCTTTGTCCTAACGACTATTTTTTGTCGGAATTTTCACGAAACGGAGAAGGAGTGGAGTCCACTGGACATAACGAAATATATATAGATCATAAGGGCTCGACACCTCAGTTGGTGCCCCGTACGATTAATGAATCGATCGGTAATAGTGTAATAGTGCATAGTGATAAGTGTAATAGTGCAAATATGGATGAAGACATGGACGATGTAGAATTTCAAAATATCGGGAATATTGAGGACGGTGTAGAGTTCGACGAGAACATTGGAAACGGTGAGAACATGGACGATGTAGTGTTCGAGAATGTTAGAAACATGAATGAGGAACAGC
>NW_017296190.1:2419-3588 GCF_001594075.2 Trachymyrmex cornetzi | reverse complement strand
AATGGATGTTGTTGAAAAGTTCATATCAGTCGCAGAAATTCGTACACTGAATCCTCGTACCAAAGTCTGCATTTCACACGATTATTTCACAACGGGTGGTGCTCTAGCCTTGTGTACCGAATGCATGTTCAATATAGCGGACATTACCGACGCTGGGATGTATATCTACAGGAAGCATGAGACCGGTTCTTTCGGTAGGCTAAGCAGGTCATGTACGAATTGCCGATCGCCGATTGTACAAGATAGTCCTGTGCCGCATGTGCCAAACGTGTACACAGTGAAAAAACTATTGTGAACAGTATTGTGAATGACATTGTGAGCAAAAAAAAAAACATGAATGTGGAAAATATGGCTGGCCATCGTGCGATGACGTGATTTAAAGACTGAAAAAAAGACATGGAAAACCACGAGCGAGTGGAACGCGAACTGCTGGAGCAGTGCGGCCAGGTCGCTACTCTGGTGGAGTGCTTCACGTGGTTGCAACGATGCGACGAGTGCATCGAACGGCTCGAAGAACTTAGTCGTGCCAAGCGTCCGCGTCTCGCCGTTGGACATAGACAATCCGTGGTGGCGAGGATCGCGCGACTCGCGGGTGCAAAATCGCAATTGGAGCGACGTTTCGTGCGCGTTGGTGGTGGTGGGCACGCGAGTGACGAATACACGAGTGGCAACGAGCAATCTCTCGTCTGGATAGAGATCGACGCCGCGTTTGAAAGCCGCATATTGACGGGCGCTGTGTTAAATTCTAATTACATCGAGCCGCGGCGGTTTTTAGAAGACGCGAGAGAAATAGTGCTCGAAATCGTGCGAGACGCTGTAGAAAGACACGGTAGCGTGAAAGTAAACACAGCGTTTAACGGTGAGTTTGCGACGAAAGATAAACGCGCCATTAAATGTATAAACACTAAGAACATTGAGATATACCGATACACCGATTTGCGCGAATGGTACGAGCGGCACGTCATCGAGCCCACGTTGACATCGCTCGAAGAGTTCCAAGAACGCGACAGCGGGTCTGTCGCGAATCCTCAATTTAACTATCAACGTGAATAAACTAAATCCCATGCGCGCGGGATGTCATATCGAAGTGCCGCGGGAAATAGCGACGAAATGAGCGGTGATCAGTGTGCGTACGACGGACAATGCGTGCTTCGCGTGGTCAGTGGTGG
>NW_017296190.1:1557-2130 GCF_001594075.2 Trachymyrmex cornetzi | reverse complement strand
ATCGCAACTAACTGGAAATAAGAACAAGATATTCTTCTGCGATCGGTAAGTACACACAAAAAATTATTTTTCATCTTACTAATAAAAATAATGGTAACAGTTATAATTTTTTGTTTTTATTTACAGGTGCCTTCACTATTTTGGGTCGAAAGAAAGGTTGCAGTTGCACACAATAGACTGTGGGAAAATCAACAACTGCGCCATCCGCCTACCGAGCGAGGACGACAGGTGGCTCGAATTCAGCAACCACTGCAACCAGGAACGATCGTTCGTCGTCTACGCCGACCTTGAGTGCGTCCTGCGGAAAATGGAGCCCGACAAAGAAGATGCATCATCGTACACATACCAACAGCGTGAGGTATGTAGTGTGGGCTACTACGTGCGTTGCTCATACGACAACTCGTTGTCGAAATATAGTTTTCGTCGCGGTAACGATTGCGTCACATGGTTCACCGAGGAACTCAGAAGTTTAGCGCATCGCGTCAAAGATATTTTATCCGCCAACGTACCCATGGAGGCATTATCGAAGCAGCAATGGGAGACATATCGTAGCGCGACGCGTTGTCATATTTG
>NW_017296190.1:0-349 GCF_001594075.2 Trachymyrmex cornetzi | reverse complement strand
ATTATATTGAACTTAATACAAATTTCAGAACTCACGCGAAAAACGATTTCGAAAAAAATTTATACAAATTAATGAACAACGCGGTTTTCGGAAAAACTATGGAGAATGTGCGCAATCACGTCGACGTAAAATTATTAACAAAATGGGACGGACGATACAGTGCGGAGGCAATGATCGCGAAACCGAATTTCCACAGCCGTAGCGTCTTTGCGGAAAATTTAATCGCCGTCGAACTGCGTAAACTCGAGGTGAAGTTCAACAAGCCGATTTACGTGTGTATACTCTATGGGTATGTGTATACTCGACATATCGAAAGTCTGCTTGTATGAATTTCACTACGATTACATGT
>NW_017296189.1:57180-57491 GCF_001594075.2 Trachymyrmex cornetzi | reverse complement strand
GAAACACATTTATAACGATCACGTAAACACTGATATATCGTATGAGAATTTTTGCACGTTGTGACATTTATGTTGGCAACGCAAATACGGTTTCGTGGTAATAGACAAAGATAGCGCATTACGCAACGGTAGATACAGACGAGGATTCAACGATTTCGCAGTAGGGTGAAAAAAATCATCTGTAGTGTATTTGTGAAAAAAAAACTCGTGAACAGTACTTCTTTACCGTTACGATAACATGGTTGGAACGAAAAGTCTCTCCGAACGGGAGAGAACGGCGAAATTGATCGCGAAGACACGCGCGTCGATTC
>NW_017296189.1:56214-56634 GCF_001594075.2 Trachymyrmex cornetzi | reverse complement strand
TGTTGGGAAATAAAAAATTTGACGTGGATACGGACGACACTATAATCATAGATGGAGAGAGATACAAAGGTACACTAGGTCTATATACGAGCTGATCTTCAAGAAGATTCCAAACGACGCTATCTACACCGAGAATGATAAACAAACGTACAAACATATATTATTGACGACGAATGCTCACAGACGTGACAATAACGCTAGAATGCCTATTAAGAGTAACAAGAGACACAAATACAAAAACATTATTGCTCCGCTCTTAGTTACAAGGAGTGTCAGTGGCACGAGTATTGGTTCAGATATAAAGACAAATATACCATCCGCTGTGAGATTGACTGACAATGAAATAGATTACGTTCATTGGGACGGTCCCAACGAGTTGGTAGATCGTCTTCAATTGCTCGATGCTTCTCGTCGAGCGGG
>NW_017296189.1:54831-55994 GCF_001594075.2 Trachymyrmex cornetzi | reverse complement strand
AGTGGGCTCTGTCTGAATCCGGATCATTACGACGCGAAGGAACGAAAAATAGAACACGTGGCCGCGCCGGAGTTCGACACCGACGCGGTAAACAAAAGCTACGTCGAACGTACGCTTCGAGGTACGCGAAACGAGATCGAGGAATCGTTTAGAATAACAAGGAGAGATGTACAGGAAGTGCGCAACGACATGGAGAAAATGCGAAGAAACGTGGAAGAGATTAAGTATCTGAATCGAAGTGTAACTGTACAAATGAAAAATATAGTGACTAATGAGATATTGGAGAATTCGTTCAAAGACCGACTTCAAGGTGTGGTGACGAATGAAGAGTTGGAAAAAATTATTTTACAATTGCGTCGCGAAATGGAAAGAAGAACTGCGCGAAACGGAGTTTAAATTATAAAGTGCATAGTTTTGATGAAAACCGCCACAGTTTCGCGCGAACTTGATACGATGTCTGTGAATAAATTTGGTATGCCTATGAGGAGAGACGAAATCGAAAAGTTGCGATTGTCGATGGAAACTTTACGAAATTATGTATACAACAATGAACTCTGTTTGAATCCAGATCATTACGACGCGAACAAACGAAAAATAGAACACGTGGCCGCGCCGGAGTTCGACACCGACGCGGTAAACAAAAGCTACGTTGAACGCACGCTTCGAGATACGCGAAACGAGATTGAGGAATCATGTGGAGCGATAAGGAGCGATATGGAAAAGGTGCGAAGAAACGTGGAAGAGATTTAACGTTTGACTCGAGATGTAACTGTACGAATGATGAAAAATGTAGTGACTAACGCGACATTGAAGAAATCGTTCGAAACGATAGGGAGAGATATGATTGTACGCGCGCTTCGGGATACGCAAAAAGATATCTCGAACGATGTGGAAAAGGTGCGAAACAACGTGGAGGAGGTCTCGAAAAGTGTGAGCGCGCTATCGATGAAAGTGTCCAACGAGATTCAACGTGATGTAACTGATCTACGTCAACAAATGCTTAATATGGCGACGAAAGAGATGATTCGACGTGGTGTAACTGATCTGCGTCAACAATTGCATAATATAACGACGAAAGAAATGTTGGAGACTAATGAAATTCAACGAGGTGTAACTGATCTACGTCAACAAATGAATAATACGGTAACGAAGGAGACGTTAGA
>NW_017296189.1:49657-54731 GCF_001594075.2 Trachymyrmex cornetzi | reverse complement strand
CGACGCTGTCACACATCTGACTCGAGATGTAACTGCACGAATGAAAAATGTAGTGACTAACGAGATATTGGGGAAATCGTTCAAAACGACCGGGAGAGATATGATCGTACGCGCGCTTCGGGATACGCAGAAAGATATCTCGAACGATGTGGAAAAAGTGCGAAACAACGTGAAGGAAGTCTCAAATAGTGTAAATGCATTATTGATAAAAGTGTCCAACGAGATTCATCGAGGTATAACTGATTTGCGTCAACAAATGCTTAATATAGTGACGAAAGAGACATTGGAGGAATCGTTTAAAACGATAGGGAAAGATACGTTCACGCAGGCGCTTCAAAACATATTTGATGATATTAAGATGTTGCATCACGGTATAAGTGATCTGCGTAGACAATATCGACGAATGTGTGTAACGAGAACGAGATTCAACATCTGAACGAGGTGTCTAGGTATTTAAACACATCTAGAAAGGTTTCAAAGATACGTGCAAAGCTCGTTTCCTATCATAACAGAGAGAGATGAGTATCGAGAAACGAAAACTCGTGAAAGAACTCCACGCACCCGCGCGAAGAAATTTTCCACGTCGTCGCGTCGTGGTGCACGGTCGCGATGATTTATGGCAAGCCGACATGGTCGAGAAGAGTCCTTACGCGCGATTCAACAATGGTTACAATTACATTTTAACAGTATACAATTACATTTTAACAGTTATCGATGTTTTGAGTAAATACGCATGGGCTCTACCACTCAAGAGTAAGAACGGAAACGACGTGGCCGCAGCGTTATCTACAATATTTCGCGAGGACGAACGATACCCACGAAACCTACAGACGGATCAAGAAAAAGAATTTTACAACGCTATCGTGCAGAAAAACATTGTTAAGAGATACAACATAAATAATTATTCGACGTATTCAGTGATGAAAGCGTGGTGGAATGATTCAACCGTACATTCAAGAATAACATGTGGAAAATGTTCACATTAAACGGCTCGTACAAATGGATCGACGAGCTACCACGTCTATTGTCGGATTATAATCATCGTAAACATCGAACCATTGGGATGCGACTGATAAACGTAACATCCACCATTGCAAAACGACTCTTATCAACGGTATACGAGAGGCACTGTTTATATTTTGAGCCTAATAATAAAAAACAATAATTTGTCATTTATTGTTTTTCAAAATATTCCCCTTTATGATATACACTTTTGCATACGTTCAAACCACTTATCAAAGCATTTTTTCCATTTCGCTTAAGACACCTCCAAAATATGGTCTTTGAACGCATCAACGGTTTCTTCTGCCGACGAAAATCCACGCAATTTATTCTTGACGTTCGGGAACAAAAAGAAGTAATTTGATGCCAAATCAGGACTGTACGGCGGATGATCAATTAATTCGATTTTTTGAGTGCTCAAATAGTCGGTTGTTAGACGAGATGTGTGACAGCTGGCATTGTCTTCCGGCGGCGCTTGTTTGTTTTCCTTATTTCACTGAAGACTTCCGGCAAACAAATGGTTGTGTACCATTCAGAATTGACTGTTCTACGTTCCTCTAAAGGCACTGTTGCCACATGACTAGTTTTTCCGAAAAAAACAGGCGACCATTTGTTTCGAAGTGCTTCGAGCGCGAACAACTTTTGTTAGATTTGGTTCATCTTGAAACACCCATACAGTCGACTGCTGTTTAGTTTCTGGCTCATAATAGATCCATAATTCGTCACCTGTTACAATCTTATACACGTCTTTTGAAGCACCACCATTGTATTTCTTAAGCATTTGTTTGCACCAATCGACACGAGCTCTTTTTGAGATTTTGTCAGATTATGTGGGATCCAACGAGAACAAACCATTTTCACGACTAAATGATTATGCAATATTTCATATATGCTGGTGGAACTAATGCCCAAGGTTGTCTCAATCTCACAGTATGTCACATGACGATCTTGCATTATTAGTTTTTGCACAGCATCAATGTTTTCTGACACAACAACTGATTTTGGACGACTTTCACGACTTTCGTCGGTGAGCGAACGGCGATCACGATTAAATTCGTTATACCAGCGTTTCACAGTGGCAAAGGATGGGGCTTTATCGTCAAAAGTGGAAGTAAGTTGATCGACGCACTCCTGTCTTGATAATCCACGTCGAAAGTCGTAATAAATCATTGCACGAAAATTTTCACGAGTTAATTCCATTTTTTCGCTGAGACAATTTTCAAATGACTGTAAACAATACAAATCGCGCTCAAATAACAAAACGTTTTGAAGAAAGTTATGATAAAAAATGTCAAACTTTCTAGTGGAAACGTCCGATGGCACCTGACAACACTCAGTGTTGCCAAGGCTCAAAATATAAGTAGTGCCCCTCGTACAGTCATGTAAAAATTGCCGTTCCAACGAGGTTCAAGATAGGCGATCCAGTACGTATTAGTAAATTCAAGACAATTTTGAAAAGGGTTATACACCTAATTGGTCCGAGGTTTTCTACATCGTTAAAACACAACGTACGAATCCTGCAACGTATCTATTGAAAGATTATCCAGGGAAGCTGATAGCTGGTGGATTCTACGAATACGAATTACAGCGAGTCTCTAATCCTGACGTTTATCTCGTGGAAAAAATACTACGCAAACGAGGAAATAAAGTGTATGTAAAATGGTTAGGAATGGACAGTTCACATAATTCTTGGATATATAAAACGAATGTATTGTAACTTTTTTTATTTTATTATTATTACAATAAAAATACAACACACACATTACAGAGGTATTTTATAATGTCCCCAAGGTAGAGTAGTGACCGATTCGAGTACGACGTACCGCTTATCATCGTACGGACTAAGAGCGAGCTTCAATTCAAACACCGTGTAGACCTCATGCAATGTCGATCGTATGCACGACTGGCGTCTTGACTGTATCGTTACATCGTTCAAACATCGCACATAATCGTCGAAAGTGATCGTTTTCGCGACTACGTTTTTCTTGACACCCTTTATTCTCTTCGTATCGCTCTTTCCAATCACTCTCAACGCGTACATCTTCGCTCTGAGTCCAATGAATTCCGTCATAATCGCACCACAATTTTCATCTTTCATCAAACCTGGTATTTTATTATTAACGCGTGGAATATCATATGCGTTTCTCTCGGGATAATCACTCGTGTCGAATCTCGCGATATCACGCTTGATGTCCTCATATACTCTCACGCTTCAGAAGATAAATCAAGCTGTCTGTCTGTGTACAAAATCTTACAAGTATGTTGCGATACAATGGTATTATGTACTCATAGTGAAATTCGTATAGACGCAACTTAGCTATTTCGAGAATGCACATACCTACGTATATTGGTTTATTCAATTTTACCTCGAGTTTGCGTAATTCCACAGCAACTAGATTTTCAGAAAAAATACTTCTACTGTGAAAATTCGGTTTCGCTATCATCGCTTCCGCACCGTATCTCCCATCCCAACGCGTTATAAGTCGAACGTCAACGTGACTGCGTACGTTCTCCATCGTTTTCCCAAATACTGCATTGTTCATCAATTTGTAAAGATTCTTCTCGAATTCGTTATTCGCGAGCATTCTAAATCTCGTATTAAGTTCGATATATCCGCGAAGCCATGGGGATTGGGCGAATTGTAATATAAGATAAATTTTTGTGATGCGGAGACCATGACGAATACATTGCTGCAGATTGCGATAGTACACGACATAAAGCTCCTTATTGTAAAGAGTGGCCAGCAGTTTAACATTCCGTTTTCCGGGAGGCCGTTTGCGAGTGGGGCAGAATGGAAGATCAACATGAGCGTCATGAACGCTTTGTGGATATGCAAGGTCGACTTCCAGAATATAATCGATAACGAAGTCTGACGACACAGACATTACGTCAAAGCGCTCGATGTCGTCGACCCATTGAAAGTCTCCGTACGGTAAGAATTCGGACATCGCCCAACCATACAAATTATTCACGTCGAAGTACATGAGGTCGATGGTTCCGAAGGATCGTACGTAGATGCGTTATACTTGTTATTAGCTTGCGCGTATCTATGTGAACATTAACTCAAACCACCGCGTACACCACGTTCCACAAACATCACCATATCGATGTCGATGAGTAATTTGAATCGAATACCAGTGTATTTCAACATAACGTCCCACGTATATCCCGGTAAAGTGTAATAATACGCTGGATCCAATCCGTAACTCTCAATACACGTATCACGAAAATTTTCGAAAACGTCTGTTAATAAAAGCACATCTGTCTTGAGATACAAATCACTGTAATCGCCGAGAGTCTGTATGTAAAAACGTCGCCAAACGTTCGTCGCGTGTTGATAATCGTCATCGGAAGCAGTCTCGTTGGTCAACGAACTATAAAACAGTTCACGCGGTGGTAAACTAGTCTCGTTTAGAAAGACTGGACGATCCGATCCCAATCGGCAGATTGAGGATCGGAGTGGACAGGAGGGGGAATTGGGAGTTGATCGAAAGAGGGAGGGGGAATTGGGAGTTGATCGAAAGAGGGAGGGGGAGTTGGGAGCTGGTCGAAAGGGGAAGGAGAAGGAAGGAATCGTTCCTCGAAGGGTGGGGGAGAGTAATTAAGGATCTCGAGAACGCCAGGGTCGAGGATTGGAGGGATTGTCAAGTCGAGTGGTTGTGTGGGTGTTGGTGTGGGCGAGTATGAGACCGGTGTGTAATTGATCGGGTTTCCGGGCGGTGGTGGTGCTACCGGAGGTACCCTTTCGGGCGGCCGCGGTGTTACGATTACGGTAGGGCGGCTGCAGGTCGGCTCTACTGGTATTGGGTGGTCGGATGCCGGACGGTTCCGCGAACTCCGTCGGAGATAGGGAGTTCGTCCACGTTTGTTCTTGTACGATTGAGGCCGCACTATAATTGGGTAAATAGTCGAAATGTTTATATACAGGGTGGACCATCTGAAGTGATCCAGTCAAATATCTCGAAAACTAGTAGGGATAGAGAAAAATGTTTCGTATGAAAAGTTTAGGGTTACACGGGGGAAGTATGGTACTGACCTTGAAAAATCCTTGGAAGGTCATTTTGAAGGTTAT